>NC_057810.1:145764817-145851290 GCF_018294505.1 Triticum aestivum
ACCCTCGTGAGCAGGGTGTGCCCCCCCTGGTCTTCATCTTTTGCGAGGATTTTTCTTTATTTTTTCTAAGGTGTTCCCTGGAGTTTCAGGATATTCCGAGAATCTTTATTTTCTGCACAAAAAACAACACCATGGCAGTTCTGCTGAAAACAGCGTCAGTCCGAGTTAGTTCCATTCAAATCATACAAGTTAGAGTCCAAAACAAGGGCAAAAGTGTTCGGAAAAGTAGATACGACGGAGACGTATCAAACACGTTATGCAACGGCTTGATATTATTGAAAATAAATTGCCACTGTTGAGTTGATTGAAAATTTGGATAAAAAGATTCATAATCAAGTTTCTCAATTTGGATCTAGGGTTGGAGTTACTTTGAAAAATCTTAAAGAAAAAGAACCTATAGTTAATGAGAAAATAGATCTAGACTCTTCTAGAATCGGTAAACTTGAGGATATCATGACAAACTTAGATTCCGCGTTTTCCTCCATGAAAAACACTCCAAAAACCCCTACTAAAACTGCCAAGTTTATTTATGTTCCTAAAAATAAGGGTGAATCTTCTAGTAAGGGAGGCGCGGATCTCAAATCCATAAGTGTTCTTCCCAATTGTCTCTCTATCGTTAAGGAACCTTTTGCTACCAATGAATTTCTTGAATTTTTGCCTAAAGGTATAGCTATTGCTAAAAAGGGAGAAATCCCTAGAGATCACAAGCGCCCTATTGATGAATTTAGTGCCAAGGATGGCACCCGTTAGATCTATCTTCGCTTTTATGCCTAGCTAGGGGCGTTAAACAATAGTGCTAGTTGGGAGGCAACCCAATTTTCTTTATGTTTTTTGTTTTTGCTCCTGTTTAGTAATAAATCTTGCATCTACCTTCTGTTTAGATGTGTTTTTATCTTTTAATTAGTGTTTGTGCCAAGTAGAACCTATAGGATAACCTATGATGATAGTTGATTTGATTCTGCTGAAAAACAGAAACTTTGCATGCACGAATATAATTTTGTTAAATCACAGGAACTTGATTTTGCGTTGATTCTCTTTTCTGCTGATCAATAAACAAATTGTCCAGGACTTCCTATTTTTTTTAGGATTTTTAGAGTTCCAGAAGTTTGCGTTAGTTACAGATTTCTACAGACTGTTCTGTTTTTGACAGATTCTGTTTTTCGTGTGTTGTTTGCTTATTTCATTGCATCTATGGCTAGTAAATTAGTTTATAAACCATAGAGAAGTTGGAATACAGTAGGTTTAACACCAAAATAAATAAAAAATGAGTTCATTACAGTACCTTATGTGGTGGTTTTGTTTTCTTTCACTAACGGAGCTTATAAGATTTCCTGTTGAGTTTTGTGTTGTGAAGTTTTCTAGTTTTGGGTAAAGCTTTTATGGACTATGGAATAAAGGGTGGCAAGAGCCTAAGCTTGGGGATGCCCAAGGCACCCCAAGATATTCAAGGATAGCCAAAAGCCTAAGCTTGGGGATGCCCCGAGAAGGCATCCCCTCTTTCGTCTTCGTTCATTGGTAACTTTACTTGGAGCTATATTTTTATTCGCCACATGATATGTGTTTTGCTTGGAGCGTCGTGTATGATATTAGTCTTTGCTTTTTAATTTACCACAATCATCTGCTGTACACACCTTTTGGGAGAAGCCTATTTGATTAGAATTTGCTAGAATACTCTATGTGCTTCACTTATATTTTTTGAGCTTGATAGTTTTTGCTCTAGTGCTTCACTTATATCTTTTAGAGCAGGGTTGTGTCCTAATTTTGAAGAAATTTCTAGCCTCTCATGCTTCACTTATATCTTTTTGAGAGTATTTTAGAACAACATGGTATTTGCTATGGTTACAAAATTGGTCCTAGAATGGTAGGCATCCAAGTTGGGTATAATAAAAACTATCATAGGAAGTGAATTGGATGCTATGATCAATTTGATACTTGATAATTGTTTTGAGATATGGAGGTAGTGATATTAAAGTCATGCTAGTTGGGTGATTATGAATTTAAGGAATGCTTGTGTTGAAGTTAGCAAGTCCCGTAGCATGCACGTATGGTTAAAGTTGTGTAACAAATTTGAAACATGAAGTGTACCTGGCTTGTGCATCCTTATGAGTGGCGGTCGGGGACGAGCGATGGTCTTTTCCTACCAATCTATCCCCCTAGGAGCATGCGCGTAGTACTTGATTTTTGATGACTTATAAATTTTTGCAATCAGTATATGAGTTCTTTTGACTAATGTTGAGTCCATGGATTATACACACTTTTACCTTTCCGCCATTGCTAGCCTCTTCGGTATCGTGCATTGCCCTTTCTCACCTTGAGAGTTGGTGCAAACTTCGCCGGTGCATCCAAACCCCGTGATACGATACGCTCTATCACACATAAACCTCCTTATATCTTCCTCAAAACAGCCACCATACCTACCTATTATGGCATTTCCATAGCCATTCCGAGATATATCGCCATGCAACTTTCCACTGTTCCGTTCACCATCATGATGACATACTTTACTTTTGTCATATTGCCATTGCATGATCACGTAGTTGACATCGTATTTGTGGCAAAGCCGCCATGCATTATTTTTCATACATGTCACTCTTGATTCATTGCACCATCCCGGTACACCACCGGAGGCATTCATATAGGGTCATATCTTGTTCTAATATCGAGTTGTAATTCATATGTTGTAATCAATAGAAGTGTGATGATCATCATTATTAGAGCATTTCCCAAAGAAAAAAAAAGAAAAAAAGAAGAAAGGCCAAAAATAAAAAAAAGAAAGGCCCAAAAAAAAGAAAAAAAAGAAAAAGGGCAATGTTACTATCCCTTTTTCCACACTTGTGCTTCAAAGTAGCACCTTGTTCCTCATGTAGTGAGTCTCATATTCTTGTGCTTAAAAGTAGCACCATGTTTTCCATATAGTGAGTCTCATAAGTTGTCTTTTTCATACTAGTGGGAATTTTTCATTATAGAACTTGGCTTGTATATTCCTACGATGGGCTTCCTCAAATGCCCTAGGTCTTCGTGAGCAAACAAGTTGGATGCACACCCACTAGTTTTCTTTTGTTGAGCATTCATTTATAGCTCTAGTGCATCCGTTGCATGGCAATCCCTACTCCTCATGTTGACATCAATTGATGGGCATCTCCATAGCCCGTTGATTATCCTCGTCAATGTGAGACTTTCTCCTTTTTTGTCTTCTCCACACAATCCCCATCGTCATATTCTATTCCACCCATAGTGCTATATCCATGGCTCATGCTCATGTATTGCGTGAAGGTTGAAAAAGTTTGAGATTATTTAAGTATGAAACAATTGCTTGGCTTGTCATTGCGTGAAGGTTGGGAACATCTTTGTGTGACGAAAATGAAGCATAGCCTAACTATATGATTTTGTAGGGATGAACTTTCTTTTGCCATGTTATTTTGAGAAGACATGATTACTTTGATTAGTATGCTTGAAGTGTTACTATTTATTTTATCAATATGAACTTTTATTTTGAGTCATTTGGATCTGAACATTCATGACACAATAAAGAAAATTACATTGAGAATTATGCTAGGTAGCATTCCACATAAAAAATTCTCTTTTTATCATTTACCTACTCGCGGACGAGCAGGAATTAAGCTTGGGGATGCTTGATATGTCTCCAACGTATCTATAATTTTTGATTGTTCCATGCTATTATATTACCCCTTTTGGATGTTTATGGGCTTTATTTTACACATTTATATCATTTTTGGGACTAACCTACTAACCGGAGGCCCAACCCGTATTGTTGTTTTTTTTGCCTACTTCAGTATTTCGAAGAAAAGGAATATCAAATGGAGTCCAAACGGAATGAAACCTTCGGGAGCGTGATTTTGGAATGAACGTGGTCCAGAGGACTTGGAGTGCAAGTCAAGAAGCAGCTGAGGCTCCCACGAGATAGGAGGGCGCCCCCCTATAGGGCGCCCCCTGTCTCGTGGGCCCCTCGGGCGTCCACCTACGTACTTCTTCCTCCTATATAAGCCTACGTACCCCAAAAACATCCAGGAGCCAGACGAAACACAATTTCCACCACTATAACCTTCTGTATCCGCGAGATCTCATCTTGGAGCCTTTGCCGGCACTCTGCCGGAAGGGGAATCGACCATGGAGGGCTTCTACATCAACATCCTTGCCCCTCCGATGAGTTGTGAGTAGTTTATCACAGACCTACGGGTCCATAGTTATTAGCTAGATGGCTTCTTCTCTCTTTTTTGATCTCAATACAATGTTCTCCCCCTCTCTTGTGGAGACCTATTCGATGTAATCTTCTTTTTGAGGTGTGTTTGTTGAGATCCGATGAATTGTGGGTTTATGATCAAGTTTATCTATGGATAATATTTGAATCTTTTCTGAATTCTTTTATATATGATTGAGTTATCTTTGCAAGTCTCTTCAAAATATCAGTTTGGTTCGGCCTACTAGATTGATCTTTCTTGCCATGGGAGAAGTGCTTAGCTTTGGGTTCAATCTTGCGGTGTCCTTACCTAGTGACAGAAAGGGTTGCAAGGCACGTATTGTATTGTTGCCATCGAGGATAACAAGATGGGGTTTATATCATATTGCTTGAGTTTATCCCTCTACATCATGCCATCTTGCTTAATGCTTTACTATGTTCTTATGAACTTAATACTCTAGATGCAGGCATGACTCGGTCGATGTGTGGAGTAATAGTAGTAGATGCAGGCAGGAGTCGGTCTACTTGTTGCGGACGTGATGCCTATATACATGATCATGCCTAGATAATCTCATAATTATTCGCTTTTCTATCAATTGCTCGACAGTAATTTGTTCACCCACCGTAATACTTATGCTATCTTGAGAGAAGCCACTAGTGAAACCTATGGCCCCCGGGTCTATCTCTTATCATGTTTGCTTCCAATCTACTTTTATTTGCATCTTTACTTTTTGCATCTATATTATAAAATACCAAAAATATATTTATCTTATCATACTATCTTTATTAGATCTCACTTTCGCAAGTGGCCGTGAAGGGATTGACAACCCCTTTATTGCGTTGGTTGTGAGTTCTCAGTTTGTTTGTGTAGGTGCGTGGGACTTTTGAGGATCCTCCTACTGGATTGATACCTTGGTTCTCAAAAACTGAGGGAAGTACTTACGCTACTATTGCTGCATCACCCTCTCCTCTTCGAGGAAAACCAACGCAAGCTCAAGACGTAGCACCTCTATGCATAGGTTCATGAGTGGAACCCGCAAGTTGATCACCAAAACATACATCAAGTGGCACGTGATATCCCATTGTCACCACCGATAAACACGGCAAGACATACATCAAGTGTTCTCAAATCCTTAAAGACTCAATCCAGTAAGATAACTTCAAGAGGAAAACTCAATTCATCACAAGAGAGTAGAGGGGGGAGAAACATCATAAGATCCAACTATAATAGCAAAGCTCGCGATACATCAAGATCATGGCACAGAGAGAACATGAGTGAGAGAGAGAGATCAAACACATAGCTACTGGTACATACCCTCAGCCCCGAGGGTGAACTACTCCCTCCTTGTCATGGATAGCGTCGGGATGATGAAGATGGCCACCGGTGAGGGATCCCCCCTCCGGCAGGGTGCCGGAATGGGCTCCTGAGAGCTTTTTGGTGGCTACAGAGGCTTGCGGCGGCGGAACTCCCGATCTATCTTTTGTCTTGATGTTTTTAGGGTATAAGGGAATATATAGGCGAAAGAAGTCGGTCGGGGAGCCTCGAGGGGCCCACAAGAGGGTAGGGCACTCCTATGGGGGTGGGTGCGCCCCCCTGTCTCGTGGCTTCCTTGATGCTTCCTTTACTTCAACTCCAAGTCTCCTGGATCATAATCTTTCCAAAAATCACGCTGCCGAAGGTTTCATTCCGTTTGGACTCCGTTTGATATTCCTTTTCTTTGAAATACTGAAACAGGCAATAAAACAACAATATTGGTTGGGCCTCCGGTTAGTAGGTTAGTCCCAAAATTAATATAAAAGTGTATAATAAAGCTCCTAATCATTCAAAACAGATAATAAAATAGCATGGATGCTTCATAAATTATAGATACATTGGAGACGTATCAAACTGCAGTGACTACAAGCAAACAACTAAACAAGACAATAAGGAAATAAATAAGCAAGCAATTAACGCTAGCCTATTACCGCTATTACACATATTACATCCACTAGGCATCAAAGTTCACCACCAGTGCAAATATAGGGAACAAAGCAGCACATTACATACACTGGCCGTCAAAATTGGCCACCAGTGCAAATAAACGCGACAGCAAAACGAGAGCATAACTGAAACAACTTTAGAAGAGCTCAAGAAACGTTATCTTGGGTATCCACCATGCTGGCAATAAGCTTAGCAAGCTGATTAGCTTTGTCCTGTTTGGTGCTAAAATCCTCCAAAGCTTGTTGTTGCACCAGAAAGTATGCATCTGAATGCTCCAGGGACTTCCGCAGTCCTTCCGCTTCTTGTCGCAGCACAGCTGATCGATGTCTTTCAGCTTGTAGTTGAGACTCAAGAAACCGAACTGATTCAGACAGCGAGTTTGAATAGCTTGTGCAAGCAGTAGTGGCCAGTAACTCGAACACTAAACCAAGACAGGACTTTGGGGTTGTCTCGCTGTCTCCAAGATAGTCTTTCTTAGCTGTTTTATCAGCTTTGTTGGAGACCAACAAGGATGTGTCACTATCCTGAACCTTATCTGCATTACTTCCTTTACCATTGCTTAATAAGGCACTCTTCCCCAATATTCTGTCAGCATTCTAAAAGAAGAAACACGCAGACACATAACAAGTTTAGCATGCAATAGTATATAAAACTCATTTTGGTGAACCAGTTCATTAGTAAGGTGGACATGATTAAACTACTAAGTCTTCTATAGCCAAGTACTAGTACATAATAAAAGCATCAAACAAACATATATCTATGTCCTATGGTCACTTCATTGTCTTGCCAAATCAAAATAGAGACACAGTTCAAATCATATCAGTCAAGACAAAGCAGCAGTGAAAGAATACAAAGCGTGGGAAACTACACGGCACAACAAGATTTCAGATGGGTACCATGGGTCTACATGTACAACAACACTATTGGCTCTGTTGTGATGCTAGTAATGTGCATGATATGAAAGTCAACTGTATACACAATTGAAATTGAAATCAACAGAGCTATTGATAAGAGCAAACCTGTTAAATAAACATGCGTGGACATACCTGCTGTGCCATTGGAGTTTCGATTGGATCCTTCAATTTAAAAATAAGTTTGTATGAGTAAATACAGTGATACAAGAGCAAAGCAATCATAGTTAAAAAAGGCGCGCCTAAGCGAGCGCTTAAGCGCGCCTAGGCCCTAGGCGTTGGCAAAACGCATTGCGCATAACTGCGCTTAATCTGTGCATAACTACGCATAAGCATGCGCTTTGGTCAGTAAAGCACAAGGCGGTGGAAAAATGCACAATTAATGCCTAGAGCTTTTTTGAACTATGATAGCAATGGAATCTTAAATTAGAACAGTTGTTCTTAAGGTTTAGGCACTTGTTCTACATGAATAGAGTACAGTAAGATGCAAGAATATAATACTTAAAAATAGAAAATGAGCTCATAGACCTTACCACATTCTTGGTTCGGGACCAGTACAGAACAAGGCGTTCCCAGTCATCGTCCAGTAAATGTGTATCAAGAGAACGTAAGGGAATTTGATGAGTTTCTTTACCGGTGAAGTACGTTTTCTTCAGGTAATTCCGATACTGCCACCAAGCATTCTTGAAGATAGCAGAGGTATTAGCATAGGTTACCTCATCCTGAGTTTCCAAATTGGTCCTTCTCTATAGAGAAAAATGGGAAAATTTGCTTTATTATAACTGAAAGAACATGCGGTGCCCCCATGTTTGGTTTTGGCAATTGATGACAATCTCTATGGACTAATGGTTGCCTTGAGTTATATTTGAAGGGTTTGTCCATAGGCTTTTCTTGGAGTCCATTTGTTGGTATTAAGGAATTATCCAAAGATCGGTCATGTGAGTGTTGAGCTTATTGCAAGCATGTCTTGAAGAAGAACATTGTGTGATCATTCATGTCTACCTTCAAGACATCATCGAAATGAAGAGAGTTGGAAAGATTCAATACACAAAGCGCACAAGATGTACCGAGGGATCAAGTGATCCCATGGTATGGTAAGCATTGTCCATTACGCTTTGTGTGCTAACCCATGGTCTTCGTGCGAGTTCTTTGTGGGGTTAGGTTGCGGTGTGCAAGTTCAAGTGGAGCATCAAAAAGAGATCAAATGCTTGAAGCTTGCCGTCCATTGTGGTGACAATGGATTTGTGAAGATGTGCGGAAGAGTGGCTCACCCATAGTGGAGTATGGGGGAGCAATCAACTAGTCTTCATCGAGCCAACGCGATCAAGAAAGGTGGTCCATCTTGAGGAGGAGTAGATCGTCATCATCTAGCTCAAGTGGATCATGTGCAAGGCAAAGGTTTGCCCTTGATAGGTTTTCTATTTTACCGGTCTCATGGTAGTTGTGGGAGACCGGATTATAGGATCGATTGCCGTACTATCAAGGGGGGCTCTCGATGAGTTGCTTGATCGTATCGTTCGTAGAGAGCTCAAACCATTGCATCCTTGCATCATCTTTATTGGTTCTTGTTTGTTCTTCTCCTTGTGAGATTTGGAGCTTATGGTCATTTTTATGATAAGCTCTAGTTCATCGAAAACGGAGTTCACATGCATCTTCTATGATGTTTTCGATGTTGGAGGGTATGCCAGTTCTTCTCTGTTGGAGGTTTCACTCCTTTGTTTGTTAGGCATCTTCTATGATGTTTTCGATGTTGGAGGGTATGCTGTTTTGATGCTACTCGTCTTCCTCTATCCAACAAGCTTGAGTTTGCTCAATTCGGAGCTCATATGAAGAAGTTATGGCAGTTCTGGTTTTCCTTGGAGTATACTTGTTTTCGTGGAAGTGGCATAAGGATGGCGCCAGTGGTAGTACCGCTGGGCCGGAGCGGCAGTACCGCGTATCGCCACAAGCGATAGTACCGCTGTCCCACAACGGTAGTACCGCCCATGGCCATAAGCGGTAGTACGGCTCCGGTTCCGCGTTGGTACCGCCTCGACTCGAGACGTGGTTTTCTCGTGTCGGGTTCAGCGGCAGTAGTAGCGGCAGTAGGAGCGGTAGTACCGCTCGTGTGTGGTAGTACCGCAGTGGTGAGCGGTAGTACCGCTTATATGTGGTACTACCGCCCCAAGGTTCTTATTTGGTTGCTCCTTTTTTTCCCTGCTTCTTCCGCCCGAGCAGTAGTACCGCTCGTGTGCGGGCTGAGCACATAACGGTTGGATTTTCCCCCTCCTACAAAAGGGGGTCTTCTTCCCCAATGAACCTTATCCTTTGAGCTCGTGTTCTTCCCCCATTGTTGACCTTCTTCGAGCTTGCTAAATCTCAATCCCTCCATGGATTCTTGCTAGTTTTTGAGGGAAAAGAGAGAGGAGATCTACATCCACGTTTCCACCAATCACTTTCTCCTCTAAGTGAGGGGAACCCCTTGGATCTAGATCTTGGAGTTCTTCGTGTTCTTCTTTCGTTCTTCCTCTCATTTTCCTCCCTAGCATTAGTTGCTTTGGTGGGATTTGGGAGAGAAGGATTTGGGCACTCTGTGTGCCCTTGCCATTGCATTTGGTGCATCGGTTTGAGTTCTCCACATGATATGTGAAAGTTACAAGTTGAGAAGCTTATTACTCTTGGGTGCTTGGTACCCTTGAGCTTGTTACTCTTGGGTGTTTGGACACCCTAGAGCTTGTTCCTCTTGGGTGCCTTGGCACCCTAGACGGTTGGTGTTGTTCGGAGCTCAATCATTGTGGTGTAAAGCTCCGGACAAGCATCGGGGTCTCCAATTAGGTTGTGGAGATCGCCGCGAGCAATTTGTCAGGTACCAGTGACCGCCCCCAAGGGTTGCCAAAGTGTACGGGTTCGGTGACCGCCCCCAAGGGTCGCCATTTGTACGGGTTCGGTGACCGCCCTCAAGGGTCCCTTAGTGGAATCACGGCATCTTGCATTGTGCGAGGGCGTGAGGAGATTACGGTGGCCCTAGTGGCTTCTTGGGGAGCATTGTCCCTCCACACCGCTCCAAACGGAGATTAGCATCCGCAAGGGTGTGAACTTCGGGATACATCATCGTCTCCGCGTGCCTCGGTTATCTCTTTCCCGAGCCCTTTACTTATGCAATTTACTTTGTGATAGCCATATTGTTCTTTGTCATATATCTTGCTATCACATAGTTGCTTATCTTGCTTAGCATAAGTTGTTGGTGCACATAGGTGAGCCTAGTTGTTTTATGTTTTGTGCTTGACAAATTAACCGCTAGGTTTATTCCGCATTTGTCCAAGCCTAAACCGTAATTATTTTAAAATGCCTATTCACCCCCCTCTAGGCGACATCCTTGATCTTTCAATAACCATCATGGAGGTAGGATGTATGGGCCGAAGCAAAGTAATTGCCATGAATAACATTACTACACATAACTCCTGGACAAACACCTGCAACTGGCATTTTCCTTCATCTTCAGTATAATATTTCCAAGATGGGAAGATACGCACATACGATTTAACAACATCAAATGCGATAGATGCTAAACTATGACTAGCTGGTTGTGCTTCCTCCGTAGGAATAGGCGTACTAACTGGTGGAGTTGGGGTTCGTTGTGATAGTACTGGCCCTTTGGGCACTGGAGCTGCCTTACTAACTGCTCTTGTTTGGGAGCTCTGTGGTGGAGATGGTGTTGTGTCAACAGGAACTGGGTTACTATCGGCTAGGGTTGGGGTTAGATTGGGTGAAGCTAGTTCTCTGTCCATCGCAGTAGGGGTACAATCTGTGAGAGTTTGGGTTATGTGTGGTAGGGCTGGTTCTTGTGCATGTACAACCGGGGTGCTATCTCCACTAAGAGGTAGCATTGTTTTATTTGAAGACCATGTTTTTAGTCCGCTAGATACTCGCATCACCCGCTCCAATTCAAATGGCTGATAAACAGGAAACATAGTTGAATGTACAGACATTGTATGAGAGACAGATGCAATAGATAGTGTAGAAAAAGATGGCATGAAATAGTTGACATGTATAATGTTTAACTAAAACGGATAACATGACATAATTTCACATATATGATGTCTATCTAAACTGGATAGCATAGCAGAACATAATTCAAAGATATGATGAATAACTAAACAGGATCGCATGACATAATTCACCTACATGTTATCTAAGTAATCAGGATTGCATCATTTAATTCACATATGTGATTTATATGCTAAACAGAGGGCATTCGATATGATGTCTGAACTAAGAACATGGTGTTGAATATTGTGTATATGATGTCTAAACTATGCAATGCAAGACACCGTATGCATGATATGAGCAGTATAACCGTGCCAAGTTAGAGCATACACCTCAGTGGGGGAATAGGACTGGTCATCTGTCTCTGAATCCATCTCTAAGGAGCTATCGGGACCCAACAAGAGATCTGCTTCGATAGGTAGCATTGTCTGCTCTGAAGGCCTTGTTTTCACTCCAGATTTTCCCATCTCCCACCCAAATGGCTGATTCACAGGAAGAGTAGTTTAATGTACAAACATTGTCGACAAATGGAAATGTAATGAAGAAAAGGATGGGCAAGATATCATTCAAATATATGATGCCTGGTTAAACAGGATGGCATTGCACATTTCACATATATTATGGCTAGCTAAAAGACATGAGACTGCATAATTCCCATATATGATATAGAAACTAAACAGGTGGCATTATAGAACATGTCTAATCTAAGCAGATGACATATATGATGTCAAAAGTAGGCACTGCAAGGCAGCATATGCATGATATGACTAACATCATCATGCCAAGGTAGAGCAAACACCTTGGGGGGTAAATAGGAGTGGTCAGCGGCGTCTGAATCCGCCTCAGAACAGATATCTTCCTCTGGATTACAATCTGGAGAGGGGTGGGGAGGGTTTGCCATTGAACCCACCATGGAGTGATGTCTGCATGACATTGTATTGCTGTGCAAAACTCTTCTCTTTTTCTCTACATGTTCAGCATGACTGTGTACAATATCTGACATGCATACGAAGAAAATATGGTGAGATTATGTAAGGAGAGCATGCAGAAATTTAGAGTGATGGTAACAACCAGTGGATCGACGTTTTTCCGTTGAACCAAAATAGCCCTAATGGATCGACGTGAATGTATAGTAATAAGTGATGCAACAAGTGTACAACCTCTTTGCCGTAGCCGTGTCGACCTCAGCATCATTGGGTTGGTCGCTGAAGCAGTTGAGGCAGAGGTGGCTGTCGGAGGTGTGGAGGAAGATCTGAGGAATCTGTAGACAGCGTCCAGGGCACTGCTCTGTTGTGATGGATCGTTCTGTCGTTGGAGCAGCTCCGGTGAGCCGTAAGACATCA
Source organism: Triticum aestivum (assembly GCF_018294505.1). Taxonomy (NCBI): domain Eukaryota; kingdom Viridiplantae; phylum Streptophyta; class Magnoliopsida; order Poales; family Poaceae; genus Triticum; species Triticum aestivum. The sequence continues at coordinate 145,777,277 of NC_057810.1, forward strand.
AGGCTGAAGCAACACAAGACAGACATCGTCAATCTCAAGTGGGATTCTAATAGCATCTCCAATAGATGATGTAAAATGGATGTAAAATTAACATCACCAAAAACCACCTGACTACAACAGATGAGGTAAAAACTATTGACTCTGAACTTAACTGTCGAAACTGAAATTTACTGTGGAATCTGAATGCTACTGTCGAAACTAAACGCAATGGTAGCAGAGAGGCACTTGACATGTAGTTTAGGGAGGGCCTGCAGTTCATCTTCAACCTGCACCCTCCTGAGCCGCCAGCCACCACCGGCCGAACCGCCAGCCCCAGCGCCGCCTCGCCGCCCCGAAACAACTCGCCACCCCCGCCCCGGCCAGCCCTCTAGGCCCTCGCCCCCCACCCTGAACCCAAAGATAGATAGTGGGGTACCTCTTCGGCGAGCCCACGTCCCCGCTGCGGGTGGTTCTTCCTTAACTCCGGCGATCCCCTCAACCCCTGAAAATCGACTGACCCAAAAGTCGATTCAGTCGACTGAAGTGTGGCTTAATCAGAGCAGAGGAGCAGCACGAGCGAGAGGGAGAGCAGCAGCAACAACTGGGCAAGCGAGCGATCGAGCGAGAGCTGGAGCAGCAGCAGCAGCGCGAGCAAGCGAGCGAGAGCCGGAGCAGCAGCAGCAGATCCGGCTGTTATGGCCGCCGCCGCCGAAGGGGCCTTGCACTGGGGGAGAGCCGCCGTGGAGATGTCGCGCGCGGCGCCGGCTTCAAGGTAGCCTCTCCATGGGGGTGCGGGATGGAGCACCGCCGGCGCCGGGAGGTCGAGTTAAGGAGAAGGTGCGATGCGATGAGTGTACAACCTCTTTGGTGGCGCCGAGTAGGCCTCGGCTTCGTCCGAGGAGTCGGTGAGGATGTTGCGGTTCCGGTGGAGCAGGTTAAGGCGGCGCTATGGGGATGGAGCAGCCGCGATAGATGAGGCGATCGTCGGAGCAGCTCCTTGGAGGTGGAGGACGGGGCGGCTGAACCAGCGGGACAACGAGATGGACGACGGATCCTCATCCGGGGAGGTGGACGAGGGACATCGAGCTGTTGCGGTGGATGTCATCATCGGGGAAGAGGCTCCGGCTGGGCAGCGGTGACGTGGCGGACGGAGGAGGGTGGGGTTTCGTGGCTGGAGCAGAGAGGTTATGGCGGCCTGGGATTTCGAATGGCGAAAAGGGGGCGATGGGAGGGGGTGAAGCATGACTTAGGGACGCACTTGTCCAAAATGTAGGGTGTGTTACATAATTACCCCCCACCGATTTGAACTAGCGGCCCTTTCGGCTCAGGGTTAGAAGGGAGATTTCGCCTGTCGGGATTTGGCAGCTGGAGGGAGTTTTCGCGCGCGTTGTAATTTCGGGATAGCAAGGCACGGGTTGTGAAGGCGCCAGTTTTGGGAGCACGATATCTGAATTTTCGGGATATAACAAGACGCGGGTTGAATTTTAGGGACAAGCCTAACATGTAGTAATATTGTACTTGTACGTACCAAATCAATTCACACTTCCCTCAACCAAAAAGAAAACGAAAAAAATAAAACTATTCACACCACACAAAGAGAGAGTCTTGCCCCGTTTTACTATACAAATGCTATTCAAAGCTACTCCCTCCTTCCATCTATATAGGGCCTAATGCGTTTTTTCGATGCTAACTTTGACCAAATATTAGAGCAATGATATATGACATGCAACTTACACAAAGCACACCGTTAAATTCGTCTGTGAAAGGTTCTTTCAATGATATAATTTTCACATTGTGCATGTCATGTACTATTAATCTTGTCAATAGTCAAAGGCGGTCTTAAAAATCTCATTACGCCCTATATAGATGGAAGGAGGGAGTATGAATCCATGTTATGTCCGATTAAATTTTTTCGCTTGCTGTATAATGCATGTAACCTACTCATACCAACATTTTAGTGCATTCCAAATGTCTATACTACCGCTGCAATTCGAACTAAATTTGAATTCGTTTCTCTATTTCAATAAGAATCTACAATCATGATTGTTGCCAACTTCAACCATCATAGTTTCCTTGCTATCCGCCAGATATAAATCGGACGGCCTATAATGCAGGATGGCAGGCACACCATCATCAACAACTCCGTTTTTTATAAGAGTAGAGATAAAATATATTAAATGTAGTATAACATGTTCATAACCACACCATGTGTATCACCGTTATATATATTCACACATGCGTCGGTTTGAAACACTATGATAAATTCTTCAAATATCCGAATTCGCTTTTTATAATGAAGTATATATGATCTCTATTCGTCTTTTACACCCACACAACCCTCTTATCTTTGTAGCTAGCGCTAACTTTCTCTTGTGCATGCACACGCCCGCATCCCTCTCACCCTCCCTCAGCATTCTCTAGCTCCATCGCGCAAATTCGTCTTTTCACTTTAGGTCGTTCACCCACGGTGTGTGTAGGCCCCCCAGCTCCTTCTTTACGGCACACATCGATCGATATGCCTCTCTAGCCAGGTGTGCCTAGCACAAACACAAGCTTCCCCTCTTCTCTTGTCACCGTCCATGCCTCACTCCCACCACTCTTTTCATCGTTCTCGTACTCGCACACTCCTCCCCCCTCGATATAGTATGCCTCTCGTACCACCTCCTACATGCATCCCTCTCTCTCTCTATCCTTCTCCTCGTGCCTCATTTGCTTCTAACACACACATGCATGTATACCGATCGATCTCCCAACATATACCTAGATCGACTTTAACTACCCCCCCATCGATCGACGTACCTCACAAGTTATGTCTCTCCTTTCTCTAACAAAGGGCGATTGATCTTCCTATGTAGTTACGTCTGCTTACCACAGCCACATCGTCCCCCCTCATCATTCGTGCATGCCTCCTGACCCGTCTCTCACATGCACGTGCACAGACAACAAGCAGCCATCTCCTCTCTTATTGATATTGCGGGTGTGCCCTCCGTTTGTCTAGCAAGCCTATCCCACCATTTGTTAGAAGCAACTCCACTACCACCCCCTCCAACACTCTAGCTCTGTCTCTCTCCCAACCTTATTCCTCTCCTGCACATATGCATGGATATCGATCGATCTCCCTTAATACATGAGGTAGATCGATCTCCTTAATACATGAGGTAGGCCTCTCTCCTCCTCCACACATATACCAGCCATTGTACCTCTATAGTTAATTGGGCCTCCCTCTTCCCCCACCACACACCGATAGTCGAGCACTGCAGGTAGGTATCCATGCCACAAAGACAAACTGCACATGTTCCCTCTCACGTTCCAGTAGGCCAGCCACTCTATATCTTTGACGTGGGCACACACAAATTCGATGGCACTCTTTATCGATCGCGCGCTCACACACACATCATCCCTCTCTTCGATTCTATGGACACCTCAAGCCCATGATACCTCCACTCTCTTCTCGTGGATCGCCCCCTCTATATATATGTTATATCCAGGACTCTATTTCACACACATTGCATATGTTACATTTTTTGATTGACCACCCCCCAAAAAAACTCTCAAGAACCCACACACTATATCTCTCTAGGTTTGTATCTCTCTCACACAACCCCACGTAGGTGGTGTACGTATACAAGAAGAGAATAGGTGCGCCGTGCACGTACTCATGCTTCGTGCCCAGCCACACCCACACGGGTACACAATGGAGCTCATTTCTTTACGAAATGGCAGCCCACGTGCTAATTTGAACGTCTGTAGCAGTTGTTTACCTAGGGAGGTCGTGTACCACGCGTGCACGAAACAAAGTTCGACTTGACGCGTTGCCGTGTTATTTTTAAATAAAGTTATAGCGCTCAATGGCACGTACACAGAATATAAAACGATTTTTATGGAGAAAAAGGTAGTCTGCTCACTATATACAATGGAGTCTGCCTGCCTGGTTTGTCGCTCTTCAGAGTATCTCACACAAGGCTGCGGTGGCCTCTCTCTCTCTCACCGTTGGTCACTGATCCGGTCGCACCCCGTCCGCCGGGGGAAAGGGAGTGCAGTGGCCTCTCTCTCTCTCACCGTTGGTCACTGATCCGGCCGCATCCCGTCCGTCGGGGGAAAGGGAGGAAGTGCATCATTTCTCCGTTCGACGGCGCCGAGGCAGCACGTCCTGATCTGCGGTACAGGTGTATCTCTCTAACCAAGCTCCGGCGCGGCAGGGCCTACGCCACCTGCTCGCAGATTCCGCCCGCCGCCGCTCACCTAGTTACATCCCGACGACCTCTAGGTATCCCCTCCGGCCTTGCTCCACTGCCCGTCTTCCAACGTCGCTGCATGTGGATCTTCCATAGTTCTTTGCCCAAAACGTAGCTTGTCCGGCGTACTTTCCATATTGCATTATCGTCCTCACACCGTTTTAGACAAACACAACCGTGTTGTTATCTTCCCTTAGGACAAGGAATATGCTTCTTTTTTGTCGTCGCATGTGTCATCAACTGTTATTGGCCAGTAATTGTTTCCTTTCTACCTCTTTTTTGCAAACAGGGCTATCCATTTCACCTCGTTGCTATTGCGACCTTTTGGTGAACTGCACAAATCACTTTTTTCTTAAGAGTGTTTTGTGCAGTTGTACTAAAATGTCACACGGGCAACGTCTCTACATTTCAGTGCAACTCCACAAAGGGAGATTGGTTTTGCTCTATCCTCCTCATCCAACTCCGAGCCTAATCTTCTCCAACTAGTTAGTCTTAAGAGAGACTGCAAAGGTGACCGGCTTCTATTTGTGTGTTTATTGTTTCATCAGCAGTCCTCTATTATCGTAATCACACTTAATATCTTTGGAACAGGGACGCTCAGCTCTATTTTAGTGGAACTGCACAAAATGATCGGAATGTTGCATGCTCCAGACAGCTATTTTTTTCCAACATGCCTTGTTGATTTAGACAGAGCTGGGGGGACGTTGCTGCCAATAAAAGCATGGATCAATTTTAATTTAACACCTTCTCACAACTCTGTCTTCAGTTGTGATGTAATTATTAGCTCTGATCTGCTAATAATTGACATGCATTAGCAACGAAGTTAGTTTTTTATTGTTTCCGAAAGAGCGTCGATGGCAAGACACGCGAATCAAAAGTTGAAAGCTCACACCATTGTACAATTTCATGTCGCTGGAAAATTATTTGTATAGTACGTCAATTATGTAAACAAATGATGGAAGCTTGATAGCATTGCCAGAAGCCTCTTCATCATCCGGGTCCATGTGCCATGCACAAAATTATACTCCTTCGTTCCTAAATATTTGTCTTTTTACAAATTTCAAACGGGCATATTTTAGAGTGTAGATTCACTCATTTTGCTTCGTATGTGTACTCCCTCCGTTCCTAAATATTCTATTCGTCTTTCTAGAGATTTCAACAAGTGACTACACTCTAAAATATGTCTATATACATCCGTATGTGCTAGTCCATTTGAAATCTCTAAAAAGACAAATATTTGAGTAGTCACTCATTGAAATCTCTAGAAAGACAAATACTCCGGAGTATATTTAAGAACCGAGGGGGTAGTGCACAACCACATGGGAGACTCAGCCCGGTCGTTGCGCCGCATTAATAGTGAGTAATGAGCAGTCAAATCATAAGCCCCACCTTTCCCACTGTAAGTTGCTCTGAAGAAGCAACCATCAATACGCTCTTCTTTGAATCCGCTCATACTACTCCATCTGTCACTATTTATACAATGCGCTTCAGAAAAAAGAAAAAAAATCTGTGGGACCAAGGCGACTAGCGATCGGCCTAAAAAATAGCATTGGATAGCACGACGTCTATTACTAGAGGGAATAATGCGTACACACATGCATGCAGTGCTTCCACCCCGGGTACACACATGCATGCACTTACTCCACTCTGTAGTAGTACAGTACATGGAGAGAAAATTGTGGACTTGATTGCGGTTACCACGCCCTAATTAATTGAGCATTAAACCAAACGCGTCTAAAGTCTCTCTGGTGGTGGAAATGCATTGAGAGAAATGCATCATAATGAAGCGCGCCCTGTAAACTGTGACGGAGGGAGGAGTAGTATGAAGGTGCAAAACCAAGTACGCGTATGGCCAGTCGGTCAACGCACCTCCTCTTGGCATATCACTGACATGTGGGACAGGAGTGTGAGCAAACCGATCTCAATTGACGGCAAAGAGCCAACCCGCCGTTCCTTGAGAGAGACGAGGAGCGAGAACACACAGACGGGCTCGCACGGAGGCCAAGATATATTCGAGCATGGTTGGTTGATCGATATCATTCATTACATGTTGGGCTGCCGTTTTCCGCCCTTCTCCGGAATAAACGTGTACTTTATCAGAGATAAAAAAATAAGAGTACAGACGCTCCACCATGCGGTTCTAGTAGTAGTACTACTCGCACTACTACGCTTGGCTCTTTGCCTCTTCGTAAAGTCGAACAATGATGGTACTCCGCATGTTGGGTACTATAGTGTATGCCTCTGACAATCTGACACCAAATGAACTGATGCATGTCCACCGAGGGTAGGTTGCATTAGTCAAAAGGCGTAAGCAAGCTTCACCTTGTTCTGCAAGCTTCTCCTTGTTCTGCGAGTTGACGGGACACACCAAAAAGTAGTGCTAGTCCATACTCCCTCCTTTCCGGTTAATATGGCTTAATCTTTTTTGCGGGTAAATGAGAGAGCTTTATTCATATATAAGCATTCTTAGGATGATCAGCCAAAACACTGGTCACTAGGAAGCAAGGTACCCCGCAAAAAAAGAAGTAGGAAGCGAGGTGTTTCATCAAGCCAGCTCTCGGCCACATTCAAAGTGCAGCAAGCACGGTTCGCACGAAGATGCGCCGCAAGGTTTGCTGACCTGTTTACATGTTGAATAACAAAAAAGGAAATATTACCGAGCGCTACTACTTGTAACAGGATATGAGCCAGAATTAAGCGAGAATTGTGGCGAGTGTTCCATGCAATCAACTTCCATTATCACATGCGAGAACCCTCGAAGAGAACCAAATGTGTTGAAGATTGCTTTATCACATTTTAAAATTATAATAAGAGTGCAGACGCTCCTCCATCCGGTTCCTAGTACTAGTATAGTACATACCTTTATAGACTATAGTAGTAGTACTAGTACTAGTAAACTTTGCGCTTGGTTGTTCGCCTATTCGGGAAGTCGAACAATAATAGCACCAGTAGTATAGTGTATGCTTCTGGCAATCTGACACCAAATTAACTGTTGCACGTCCACCGCCTGAGCGAGGGAGAGCTTGCATTAGTCAAAAGTTTCTCCTTGTCCTGTGAGCCACCGCGCGCAAGCTTCTCCCGTCCTGCAACCTTCTCCTCATTCGGCAAGTTGACGGGACACAACAAAGTAATGCTAGTCCATACTGCCTCCTCTCCGGTTAATATGGCTTAATTTCAAACGAGATAAATACACTGCCTGTCATTGTATATTTTTAAAAATACGGCCAGTGGACTTCATCATACGCTCATTGCACTCAATATATATATTTTCCGGTGTTTATACGGTCACTAGCTCACCCTGACTGAGTATGTGTGTGCATGCACGTGTAGGTTGAGCACTTGAGCGTGACCATGTGTGTTCCGTCGTGTGCTCGGACATGCATGCATTAGGGCATTGCGCGTGTTTTTACGTCCATGTGTACGTGTGACTGTTGCATACACGTAGGGGGAGTACGTGTAGGGGCCACTAAGGAGCAGTCAAATCACACAGTAAGTTAGTCGGAAGAAGCTACCATCATTTCACTATTGAATGACACGTACACAATATAAAATGGTTGATATGGAGAGAAAAGAAAACCACTATATATACACTAGCAGGAGCCTAAGCTACAAGCCTGCTTGCTTAGGTTGCTCTCTTCACAAGCATAGAACGACGGGCCTGATCCCGCAGCTGGGGGAAGGGAACAATGTTCTGCGTAGACGCGGTCGACATCGGCGAGGGAGAAAACCCACAGTCGGTGCGTCCCAATCGGGGGTCACCGTGGTATGGGCCGATGCCGCGTCCCAACCACCCTTCTAGCTACAGCCCGACGTCCCAGGTAGTCCATCTTCCTTTTGGAGCCGGCTTGCTCCACTGCCGTAGTTCCACCTCCATGTTGATCTTTCTCTTCTTTCTCTACTTCTACCGGCTTCTACTTGTGATGAGTTTATGTCTCATGAACTAGTGCCAGTACTATTATTCTAATCACACTTCTTCAATATCTTTGCCATCAGGGATGCTCAGGTCGATTTTAGTGGAACTGCACAAAAGCATCGTATGATCCGAGGGTGCCAGCCGTCTTTCCTTCTACAGGTTCTACCTGGCCAGGAAATTAAATCATGTTTAGGGTTTAAGGTTTAAGTCGTAGTGACCCCATTAGTAGTTTTTCTTTCATACACGCTCTCACAACTTTTTTCTTTAGTTGTGAAGTAAATATTGGCTATGATCTGTGAATCATTGAGATGCATCAGCATGCGTGTTAGTTTTCCTTTGTATTTAATGGAATGTTGTAATGGGGCAACCTTGGAATAGGAATGAAAATGGAGTGGAAATTTTCCGTTTTTCCGAAGAAAAAATGGAAACGGAGAGAAACCAATGTTTCATTTCATTGGACCGCGCCATCGAGCAAAACCAACGTTTAAATCATGCTTGTCGTGTTCGTGTCTCACCCTCCTCCACAGCTCGACCCCACACGGTCGCTCGGCATGCCACTCACCGCAAACCGAGTATACAATAACTTTCCCGCCTGCTTGTCGATGGATCGCGCCATGGAGTACTAGCACTACTGGAAGAGATTGACGAGTTGGGGGAGGACAGCTAGCTGTAGCACGGACTCCCAAGAACTTTTTACATGCATGTTGTAGCCGGCTATTGCGACCTTTGAACGGGAGCAGCCGCGTGCACCTGGAAGCGGGGCGGGCGACGCTCTCTCGGCCGCCGTGCCGCTTCAATGCTGGCGCCAGTGAGAGGTCGCGCCCGCTCTGGCCGGGCATGAACATAACAGCATCAGGGGGCCCACGAGGTAGGGGGCGCCCTCAGGGAGGGGGGCGCGCCCTCCACCCTCGTGACCGCCTCTGGCACTGCTTGGAGTAGGGTCCAAGTCTCCTGGATCACATTCGGTTGGAAAATCACGATCCCGAAGGTTTCATTCGGTTTGGACTCCATTTGATATTCCGTTTCTTCGAAACACTGAAATAGGCAAAAAACAGCAATTCTGGGCTGGGCCTCCGGTTAATAGGTTAGTCCCAAAAATAATATAAAAGTGGAAAATAAATCCCAATATAGTCCAAAACAGTAGATAAAGTAGCATGGAGCAATCAAAAATTATAGATACGTTGGAGACATATCAGGCATCCCCAAGCTTAATTCCTGCTCGTCCTCGAGTAGGTAAATGATAAAAAAAGAATTTTTGATGCGGAGTGATACTTTAGCATAATTTAAATATAAATCTTCTTAATTGTGATAGGAATATTCAGATCCGAAAGATTCAAGACAAAAGTTCATATTGACACAAAAATAATAATACTTCAAGCATACTAATCAAAGTAATCATGTCTTCTCAAAATAACATGGCAAAAAGAAAGTTCATCCCTACAAAATCATATGGTTAGGCTATGCTTCATTTTCGTCACACAAAGATGTTCCCAACTTCTATACCCCCGATGACAAGCCAAGCAATTGTTTCATACTCAAATAATCTCAAACTTTTTCAACTTTCACGCAATACATGAGCGCGAGCCATGGATATAGCACTATGGGTGGAATAGAATATGATGATGGGGATTGTGTGGAGAAGACAAAAAGGAGAAAGTCTCACATTGACGAGGCTAATCAACGGGCTATGGAGATGCCCATCAATTTATGTCAACATGAGGAGTAGGGATTGCCATGCAACGGATGCACTAGAGCTATGAATGCTCAACAAAAGAAAACTAGGGGGTGTGCATCCAACTCGCTTGCTCACGAAGACCTAGGGCATTTTGAGGAAGCCCATCAGTGGAATATACAAGCCAAGTTCTATAATGAAAAATTCCCACTAGTATAAAAAGACAACTTATGAGACTCACTATCATGAAGATCTTGGTGCTACTTTGAAGCACAATATATGAGACTCACTACATGAAGAACAAGGTGCTACTTTGAAGCACAAGTGTGGTAAAAGGATAGGAGCATTGTACCTTCTCTCTTTTTCTCTCATTTATTTATTTATTTATTTGGGCCTTTCTCTCTTTTTATGGCCTCTGTTTTTTTTCGTCCAAAGTCTCATCCCGACTTATAGGGGAATCATAGTCTCCATCATCCTTTCCTCACTTGGGACAATGCTCTAATAATGATGATCATCACACTTTTATTTTTCTTACTACTCAATGATTACAACTCGATACTTAGAACAAAGTATGACTCTATATGAATGCCTCCGGCGGTGTACCGGGATGGTGCAATGAATCAAGAGTGACATGTATGGAAAATAATGCATGCACTACAGAAAAAAGACACATCCGTGACATTTTGGGCCGAACGAATTTTTTTTCTGTCATACATATGACACTTCTATGACGATAATTGTGACAAAACCCGGTATAATCATAGATGTGGTGGGCTCCTACTTCTATGATAAAAAATCATGATAGAAAATGGGCTTTTCGTCCTGGGCGGGCTGGAGACGCAGCTGCATGACATTCTTTGGGCCGTCCATGACGGAAAAAACCATGGTAGAAGCGAGGGGGAGGAAAATTTCGGGGAGTTGCCGGTTACGGTGGGAGGTAGGGGGCAGAGCGATGCGCGTTTCTCTCGTACGTACGCACGTGTGTGTGAGGCGTTGGCTGTAACTGAAGCCGAGCGAGGCATTGGGCTCTAACTGAACCCGAGCGATTGCACTATAGGCTACGCATTACTAAACCCGAGGGATCGATCGATGGCTGTTAACTAAACCCGATGGAGCGATTCCTTCGCTACTGCTGCTAACTGAAGCCGATCGATTGGATGAACAGTGAGTGTTGCGGGGGGGGGGGGGGGGGTTGGATGAACAGTGAGCGGTGGTGTTGCCTCTAGATGAACAGGAACCCGTGGTGTGGAGAGTTGGATGAACAATACACGATGGAGGGGTGGCCGTGGAGGGGTGGTTGAACAGGACCCCATGGTGTGGAGGGCTGGATGAACAGTAGACGGTGGAGGGGTGGCCGTGGAGGGGTGGTTGAACAGGACCCCATGGTGTGGAGGGCTGGATGAACAGTAGACGGTGGAGGGGTGCCTGTGGAGGGGTGGTTGAACAGTAGCCGGTGGAGTAGCGCGCGGTGGAGACTGGATGAACAGGAGCCCGTGGAGGCTGGAGGAGGTTGACGGTAGCCCGTGGAGGCTGGAGGAGGTCGACGGTGGAGATGAACAGTATCTTGTGGAGTCCCGTTTTGCGGTACGCCACACCCCTCCCCCCCGTTTCGACCGTAGCGCTCCAACACAAGTCCGTTTGGTCCATTTTGTGGTACGCCACACCCCTCCCGATCAATAGGACCCCCGTTTCGACCGTAGGAGGTCCGTTTCGTCCGTTTTGCGGTACGCCACACCCCTCCCGATCAAAAGGATCCCCTTTTTGACCGTAGGAGGTCCGTTTCCACGTTTTGTGGTACGCCAGGTGAAAGTGCAACTATCCCTAGGTGGTTTTGGTAATTCATAACAACATATAGCTCATTGAGCTAATGCTATTCCAAGACAATTATTTCAGGAAAGCTCAATGAATGGCATGGCATGGATGATGAAAGTGGATCCCTCAAAATACTAAGGACATAGGATTGGCTCAAGCTCAAAAGCTCAAGACTCTTCATTTTATATTTTAGTGATCCAAGATCACATTGAGTCTATAGGAAAAGCCAATACTATCAAGGAGGGATGAGGTGTTGCTTAATGAGCCTCTTGCTTCATGTGCTTAGTGATATGCTCCAAAACCCTCAACTACTTTCCCACATCCACAAATGACCTAAATCCAGAGCCAAAATCGGTCACACCGAAACTTCCTATCCGGTGCCACCGATTCCAAAAGTCATAGCCACTGCCACAAACCCTAAGCAAACGGTCATACCAATAGGGATCTCGGTCTCACCGAGATGGGGTTGCAATCTCTCTGTTTCCCTTCCCTTTACTTTCTTGCAAGTTGCATGCTTTAATTTCCGCTACCTATATACTCTTTGCATGCTTGCTTGAATTGTGTGATAATTGCTTGACTGTCCTAAATTAGCTAAAATCTGCCAAACTCTAAAATAGGGAAAAGGTTAAGTTTTTATTGGTCAAGTAGTCTAATCACCCCCCTCTAGACATACTTCAAGGTCCTACAAGTGGTATCAAAGCTTTGGTCTCCATTTGCTTTGATTTCCATAGCTTTTGGTGGTCATAGCCTTGGTTTCACAACCTAGGAGAGTATGACGTCTAGCGAGGGAAATTTGGTAGTGCACATGATGACCAACATCTGTTTAAACGGCAGAGGCTTGTGTCCAGCACAGTACAGTTTTCAAGTCGATCATGGCAGCAACGCTAGTTTTAATAAGCCACCGGAGGGATTGACATTGTCAGCTGTTCGGATGGTTAATACCTCCAAGACATCACTTAAATGGTCATCACGAAGAGGCTCATGTACAGGTCAAACTATTACAAAGTGCATTCAAAGTACTGCTGCAACAACCACTACCACGTACAAAGAATCTATGTACATATCATCTATCGTTGATAAACATCAGGTGATATCTATCTAAATTTATCTTATTAAGCACTTATTGTTTTTGTCAAAAGGAATAATTACTCTGGTCAGTGATGTTTTTCGCAGGACCATTATTAGTTACAAAGGTGTCGCAAAGGGGCACGCGCCAACATTATTGCACTAGGGCTTGTCCGTGCCATACTACTGGACGGATACGTGAGCAAGTCGCCGCCCCCCGCTTCATCAACACATGGGACTGACTCATCGTCCGCCCCCGCGGCCGATTCTCCCGCTCGCGCCGACTTACAACGCCGCGGTCGACTCATGTGTCTGTGCCGTCTCTAAAGCCGCGGTCGTCTTTGTCGTCCGTCTCTCGCGGCCTGGTCTACATCAACACACTGGGCCGCACTTGTCTGCATGGGCTGTTTATTGAGTATAAAGCAAGTCACAGCTAGGGTAGCCCGGTTTTCTTTCAAATTGGAGGCAAATTATCATCAACCACCGTCTGCACTGGATGGATCAATGGGCAGGCACGCAAGTCGCCGCCACTACAGTTTGGTTAATTTCAAATAGCCAGTTGGATGGAACCATTGGCTGAGTTGCTGACATGGCTCATATGGATCATTTATAACCCACCACAGTCACCTCAACCTTCTGTGGATTTACATCGCGTTATTAACACCGATGATATATACCCTCTGCTATGGTCAAGTACGAAGAATCTCAAGACAACTCCTTGAGTCGTCTTAAGACTCGGGGGCTATGATGATATGACTCAGCAAGTCTTGCCAGTTTCAGCAAATCCAAGTGCCCCAGGATGTTGAAGGGAAAGATAACCCGGTCCCGGAGGCTACTGTTATATTGATGAAAATTTAAAAGCCGTCAGAGAATTTCCGGCTCAAAAAGTATATGACAAAATCCCGGCTCAAGGGAAGCCAGTCTCACTGAAGCTCTCAAATCCGGTTTAAGAATTTCCGGTTCAAAAAGGAATTAACTTCTCGCAAGTTTGAGTTTAAAGGCCGTCAGGAAATTTCCGGCTGAAAATGAGGATTTCGGTTTAAAACCCGGTTCAAGGGAAAGATGTCTCCCACAAAGCTCTGAAGCGCTCAAATCCGGTTTAAAAATGTCTGGTTTAAAAAAAGGAATTAACTTCTCGTAAGTCTGAGTTTAAAGGACGTCAGAAAATTTCCGGCTGAAAATGAAGATTCCGGTTTAAAATCCGGTTCAAGGGAAAGAAGTCTCCCACAAAGCTTTGAAGCTCTCAATATCCGGTTTAATGTCCGGTTCAAGAAGGATTTATCTCTTGCAAAAAGTTAAAGGGTGCCAAAGAGGACCTGCTGCCATGATGCGCGGTTCAAACATGGGTATCATGCTTTATTGGCTTATCATATTATTGATCACTTGGGGGCTTTTGGTCGTGTCTGAACCATAGCAACACCTTTTGATAGGCGAAAAGCCACATCATCACTTGGGGACTTGTGGTCACGTCTGAACCATAGTCATGCCTCTTGATCGGCCTAAGGCCACAGAATCACTTGGGGGCTTTGGTCGAACCCGAACCATCGTCACCCCTCTTGATCGGCATAATGCCAATGCATCATTTGGGGACCTGGCTGACTTGAACCATAGCCACGCCTACTGGCGGCTTGGTCGTGTCCGACCATGGTAATGCCACTTGATCGGCTCAATAGCCTCTTTTTGCAAATGGTTTTATCATTGCCTTTTGCTTCAGTCTTCCTTAAAATGACTATTATTTTTGTTGCGTTTTTAAACCAACATTGTTAATCCGGTTCGACTGTCAATTACAAATTGGCGGAACACGGTTAAATCTTAATCCAGAGACTATCTGCCCGGTTTGATTTTATGTTACCATCTTATTATGGAGTAAACCGGTGTTCATTAACCCGGCTTGACTTTCAATTACAAGTTGTCAATACATGATCAAATCATAATCCGGAGACTATCCGCCTGGTCTGGTTTGACTACGAGTCGCCAGTATTATATATGGTTAAACCAGTGTTTATCACAACCCGGTATGGTTTTATCATAAACCGTCACAGTATGAAAGGAGTTATCATTACTCAAGATTGGGGTTATCACCCTTACTACAAAAAGTTGGTAAACCAATGATGTGATTCAATGTCACAGGTATGATATATTTCATATTTGATTAGTCTTAAGTGCAGCCTTGGTTATAAACCTAGGTTATATGTTGGGCATTATGACCCGTCCGGCGGTAAACCGCCAGGACACTTTAAACTTGTTATATGCAGAAACAGGTTGAATAAAGCATGATTGTAAATCACCGGCGTTTATTAAACCGGCCTGGCTTTAAGACGATAAATCACCAGTCTATGATGAGAAATTGCCCGGTGTTTATTAAACCGGCCTGGCTTTGGACTATAAGTCGCCAGTATATATTTGGATTGCACCATTGGAATCATGCGCTTATAAATCATTGGTTTATATTATTCAAATAGCCAACATGGCTGGATTTTTATTATGGTTATTAATATTATGATTGAGGTTTTCAAAGTCGCTTTAGCGCAATGGATATGAATATGATTTATTCTGCAATGGAAGGAATAGTCCCAAGTCACTGCAGGCTCACGACCCGGCACTTGGGGGC
Organism: Triticum aestivum; assembly: GCF_018294505.1. NCBI lineage: Eukaryota > Viridiplantae > Streptophyta > Magnoliopsida > Poales > Poaceae > Triticum > Triticum aestivum. The sequence continues at coordinate 145,792,564 of NC_057810.1, forward strand.
TACATTATTCAAAGTTGAGATTATATCAAATATGCAAGTCTCATGTCGCTGCGAGCATGCACCATGACACTTGGGGGCTAATGCAAAGTCATTTTTTGCTCATCTTATTGAAGACCCGACTCATCATATCATAATGAGCCGGCCCTTGGGGGCTACCAATTGCTCCTGTCAACAATTGCATAATGACCAACATATAATCTACATGATCATATCTACATAGTCCCTGCTCATTATTGCATAATGACCCGGCCCTTGGGGGCTACACGTTGTTGTTCAAATCTATATGATCATATTTACAAAAGTCCCTGCTCATTATTGCATAATAACCTGGCACTTGGGGGCTACATTGGTTGAAGTTTTTTATGAGTATAAGGCAATTACAAGTCCCAGGTTGCTGCAAGCATAACAACCCGGCACTTGGGGGCCACATATGTGGAATATTCAGTTGTGACTAGTAACTGAGATGAACAATCGGGATTTCTTCAAGGTTGCAACGTTTATATTGACACAAGTCTTAAGCTATCATTATGTTCTCCTCTTAAGACTTGGGGGCTACAGGTAATATGCATATAAAGGAGGAACATCTTCTTTTTCTCAGTTTTTGGCAAATCAAGAAGATTAATTATCCGGCGTTGGCAACAATCATAACCCGGCGTCTATAAATAGTCATAATCCGGGATCATCAGTTTTTATAACCCGGCCATTTTGGTAATGTTAAACCGGCAAGTTTTTACATCTTCAAACCGGCTGAATATCAGATGAATATTTCAAGACCAATATTTCTTAAACCGACGCTTTGGAAGCCGACTCAAGTGGATTATTCTTCACAATATTTTTCTATGAGAAACCAATGTCAGCAAATTGAGTATGACACTGGCTTATTGACCTGGATTTTCTAGAAGGAGGAAATGACAAGGACTTAAGGATGATCAGGTGCCGGTTTACAAGAATTCTTAACCCGGAGCACAACCTGTCAAGTTTGTTCTTGTGTTTATTTTACAGGATGGATAAATCCAAATTAAACTGGGGGCTAATGTCGGGGATATACCCCGTGGCGTAAACCGGCCGGAAGTATAACCCGGCCGGACTGGACGACTCACTGGTAACCCGCCTGGAGCTTGGCGGTTCACGGGCTACCCGCCCGGTCTTGGCGGTTCATTAGTAACCCGGTGGGCGGGTTAGATGGATGACGAGGCCCAAGGCCCAGAAGGCCGGTTCACGTTTAATGGTGGGCCGGTTTATGAGGAAAGCGTAAGGACTATTCTCCTACAAAGGAAGCAAGACTAGGACTCCACTTATAATAGATTAATCCTAATCCTACTAGGACTAGTCATGTAACCCGCCCCTTCAACTTATATAAGGAGGGGCAGGACTCCCCAAAGAGAGAGGAGCAGGAAACAATCTCTAGGGCTAAACACAACTAGAGGAGAGCCGGTTTACAGCGACTCCCTCGTGATGGTAATGAGACCTAGCCTCAAACAACGTGTAGGGTTTTTATCGGATGATGTTTCCCGGGGCCCGAAGCTGTCTAAATCCCTGTCTTGTGTTGCGTCTCTCGATTCCGCTCAACCCCTCTCAAGCTACCACATAGATGCGTTGGCCTCGCGACTAACTCCTGACACTAAGGACATCTGCCATGACAATTCCACGATAGTAGAGGTCCTTACTTTGATGGTACTAATTTTGCTAGTTGGAAGCATAAGATGAAAATGCATATTCTTGGACATTACCCCGCCGTTTGGGCAATTATTTGTATTGGCTTGCAAGGTGAATTTTTCGATGGGAGAGAACCGAACCATGAAGCTAATGTGGAAGAATTGAAGATGATACAATACAACGCTCAAGCTTGTGATATCATCTTCAACGGATTGTGCCCCGAAGAATTCAACAAAATCAGCCGTCCTGAGAATGCAAAGGAAATCTGGGATACTTTGATTGATATGCATGAAGGTACCGATTCCGTCAAGGAATCCAAGTTGGATGTGCTCCAGAGTCAGCTTGACAAGTTAAAAATAAAGGATGGTGAAGGTGTCGCTGAAATGTAATCTAGGCTTGCTCTTATCACAAATGAGATTGCCGGCTTATGGAGTGAAGAGATGACCGACAAATTCATCATCAAGAAGATCTTAAGAGCATTGGATGGTAAGTATGATACCGTGTGCACATTGATTCAAATGATGCCAAACTACAAAGATCTCAAGCCAACCGAAGTCATTGGAAGAATTGTTGCTCATGAGATGTCACTCAAGGATAAGGAGGAACTTCACAACAAGTCAAGTGGTGCTTACAAAGCCTCAAGTGAAGCCCCCACATCATCAAGTGAGAAACAAACCTTCAATGAAGAATTGAGCTTAATCGTGAAGAACTTCAACAAATTCTACAAGAGTAGAAGCAAAGAAAGAAGGTCCAAATCAAGGTCTTACGATGACAAGAGATCTTCTAGTCGAGAGCGCAATTGCTACAATTGTGGGAGACCCGGACACTACTCCAATGAGTGTACGACACCCTACAAAAGAAGAGAAGATTCTCCAAGAAGAAGGAGTGTCGGTGTCAAAACCGGCGGATCTCGGGTAGGGGGTCCCGAACTGTGCGTCTAGGTGGATGGTAACAGGAGACAAGGGACACGATGTTTTTACCTAGGTTCGGGCCCTCACGGTGGAGGTAAAACCCTACTCCTACTTGATTGATATTGATGATATGGGTAGTACAAGAGTAGATCAACCACGAGATCAAGGAGGCCAAACCCTAGAAGCTAGCCTATGGTATGATTGTTGTTTGTCCTACGGACTAAAACCCTCCGGTTTATATAGACACCGAAGAGGGCTAGGGTTACACAGAGTCGGTTACAATGGTAGGAGATCTACATATCCGTATCGCCAAGCTTGCCTTCCATGCCAAGGAAAGTCCCATCCGGACACGGGACGAAGTCTTCAATCTTGTATCTTCATTGTCTTGGAGTCCGGCCAATGATGATAGTTCGGCTATCCGGACACCCCCTAGTCCAGGACTCCCTCAGTAGCCCCCGAACCAGGCTTCAATGATGACAAGTCCGGCGCACATGTTGTCTTTGGCATTGCAAGGCGGGTTCTCCTCCAAATTCCATGTGCTTGCGGAATAGTGTCCGGCTTCTTATAAATGCCGCGCTTCTTGGCATCCACGTCCAATAATGGCCCTCTTACACGCGTCGTATGAATGCGAAAAGCCAGGGTATTCTTACATTTTACCCCCTAACTGTGCAAATAAGCTGCCTATAAAGAGAGGCGAGGATCTAGATCTGAATCACACCATCCTCATTCCGAGAGTACTCATCGAAGCGCCTCTGACAAGAATCCACTCCATCATGGACAGTCGACGCGGCTCCTCCTCTCGTGCTCCTAGCCCTCAGCCAGGAGATTGGGGGAGATGTTCAGTCCTGCATAGCGAGCTGGTGACGCTCCAAGCGGAGGGATACCTTCCCCCAGCCTTTATGGTTCCGGTTCGAGTCGGACTGGCCACCTACAAGGGCGGAAAGCAGGCGGAGAGCGTCCCCAATCCCTCCAAAGGAGAGCGGGTATGCTTCGTCCCTTATCTAATAAGGGGACTCGGATTTTCCATACATCCGTTTCTCCGGGGGCTCCTGGAGTTCTATGGGCTCCAGCTTCACCACCTTACGCCTGCCTCCATCTTGCACATCGCGGGCTATGTAGCCCTTTGCAAGCTGTTCCTGGGCATCGAGGCCCATTTTGCGATGTGGAAGAGATTGTTTTTCCTCGTACCCCGTTCTCACGAGGGGTCGATATATCAAGTGGGCGGAGCCGAAATATGGCGCATCACCGGGACCGGATATCTATCCGGAACCCCAAAGAAGGCATCTGAAGACTGGCCTTCAGAATGGTTTTATATGGAAGACGCCCCGCTGCCGGACCCAGTTCGGATCGGCCTTCCGGAGTTCAGCAACGCTCCTCTTAAGAAACGCCTGAGTTGGCGCCCGAGGAGCCCTCAACGGGAGAATGATAGGGACGTTCAATATCTGATGGGCTGAATAAGGTTATTGGCTCATTCCGGATTGACCATGATTGGAGTCATGGCCATGTGCATTATGTGAGGGGTGCAGCCGCTTCAATATAGGGGCCACCCCATGTGGGATTTCAACGGGGAGGATGACGCCACCCGTCATGGCCGCAAGGGACCGGGATCGGTTGCCAATCTGGTGAAGATCATGTCCGGCTTGTACAAGGGGGAGAAGGAGGACTTCCTCCGCGCTAGTCCATTGAATGGATTCTCCATGAATAACCCTCGGAGCTGGGTAAGCGGACGTTTATTTATCTGATCCATATTCCCAAAGTTGAGTGTCTCATTTTGCGACTTCGACTCAGGAACTGCGACGGGACATAGAGGGCGTACACAGCCTGACTCCACAGCCCGAGGATCCGGAACGATCCCTTGATCCGGCCTCCGAAGAGGATCCGGACATAAAGGTGGAGCTGATCGATGGGGTGTTCCACCAACTTAGCATTGATAATGCTTTGGTCGCCATTACGGCCGACTACCCCGGAATAACTCCGGCCTCCCAGGTAACTGTGACCGGAGTCCTGATACCACGACTCATCCATGCTTATTTCTGACCACCGTATACTAATGGTACTCCGCAGGAGGTGCCTTTGAGGCGGGAAGCCGAACCTGCGGCGGCTGACCAACAAGGGGTAGCTCGGCCCAGCAGGCGGAAAAGAAGTGTGGCGTGAATCGAGACGTTGCCGCAACGGTATGATGCGCCCCCATGTTTCCGGAAAAGATTCCCGGAAGGCCTATTAACGCTCTTGGTTTTTTTCAGGAGAAAGAGCGCTCGCCGGACTGTGCCTAGCGAGGTTGCCAATCCAGCCTCCCCCGGCCAGGCTCCAACACCAGGTCCGGAGGGGGAGGCGAACGCAAGGCGCGTGTCGGGTGCTCCTCCAACGGAGGACGCCGACCGATTGTCCGCCACCCGATCTGAGGTGGAGAGCACCATGAATCATAGGCGCCGCCGGACAGTTATTCGTGACGCGTGTTTCTCCCCGGAGGCATTGAATGCTTTTAATGCGGGAGACGCGCACCTCCGTGCCGCTCGAGATGGTCTAACCAGAGCCACCGAGCAGTATGTGAAAGACATACGGGTGAGTGAATTTTGACAGTTATATATGCCAGTAGCCCCCGAGACTTAAAATAGTTAGAATAACTGATTTAAGGATCACTTGTTATGCAGGATCTTACTGAGAAGAATACCCACCTGTCCCAGGAGCTTCAAGAGTGCAAGGCCCAACTTGAGGGGGAGCCACAGAGACCCCAAGAAAAGTAGTTTATGAAATGCGGCGTGTACATAGGTCTGACAATAATATTGCAGATGGTGCCGGACTAGATCCAGATAGGCAGCAGCTACTTCGCCAGCTAAAGGCCGGTGAGAAGGTGCTTACCAGAGTGCGACAGGAGAAAAATAACCTCCAAGATGCCAACACTCAGCTGGGCGAGGAACTAAAAGATGTTCGGGTCCAGCTGTCTTACTCCGTTAAGGAGAATCTGTGGCTTCGTCGCGGCATATATAGTAAGTGCTTGAACGAACTTTTTAAAAGAGTAGTCCGTCGAGGAAGTCGATTAACATGAATATGGCTGTAGGTATGCTCACAGGCCGTCCTGCAGAGGAGATGCCCGGTTCAATGGGTGACCAACTTCCCAAGCTGCAGCAACTGCTCGAGCGAGTTCGGCAGGTGATGAGTGGCGTCGCCCAGGCCCTATGGCCGTCCGTCTGCCTACCCGAGGGTCTTGGAGAGCTTGTGGAGAAGATTTGGGGAGCACGGTAGCGCTTCCGTCTGTGGAAGATATCGGCCTGCCGTCAAGGCGCTAGGGAGGCCTGGGCCATGGTGAAGACGCGGTATACGAAGGCTAATCCAAACCACATGGCCGAGGTCGGACCTGTGGGGCCTGATGGGAAGGAGATCCCTGTGAGCTTAATGTATGGCCAAGTAGAGTTGGCCGCAAAGTATTCCCAACGGGACTATAAACTAGATAGCATGTTAGATGGGATTGAAGAGGAGTACAATCAGTCAATTTGACTATGTAATTTAAAATGACATGAAAAATCTCTTCTAGCCGGATTGTAGATCGTTTGTCATTGCGGACCTTTTCGCTTCAACCTCGGGACCCGACAGTCCGGAGTGTGTCCAAATACCCTCGCGGTTATAAAAAAACCGGGGCATGCATGGACCAGGCGTAGGGGTCATTAGTGCTTTATCAGACAAGTGCCCAACTAGTTATGTTATATTACATGGTTAGTAAGAAACATCTTCTAGGGAGAATAGTTCCGTTAGGGGTTCCTTTCCCTGGGAGGCATGCCCTAAAGTGCATGTACGGACTGCGAAAAGAGCAGAAAAGCATCTGGGGGCAGATAGATAAATAAATAATTAAGAAATCATCTTTCAAGTCACCGACCAAATATTCCCTTAAGAACGCTAGCTTTCGGCTTCACCCAGTCTGAGGTACACATCCGGCTGACCCGGCAGTAACAATCGCAGAGGTGCTCCCTTTACCTCCTAGCCGAACAATCGGGAACGTAGGGGTAAGCACAGGAGCCAGGCAACCCAGCTAGGACAAAACTTAAGTCATATCGATGCATATAATGGTGAATAAAAGGTACATGCGGAAGTGGGACACATGTATTAGGTATAAAGCCCGTGTAAATAAGCTTCTGTTAAAGAAGCCCCCAGGTATAATGAGTGCGAGCAGCACGCCAAGTGTGTGCGAACAATGCGCGGATCAACCTTCAAAGGCTTTGCGAAAAAAGGAGGAAGGAAGAGAGAAACAAAAGACAGCTAAAGTATAAAATGTGGATGGTAGAAGGAGACGAACTCTGAGTCCGGCGCTAGGCGTAGAATCTTCGGAGACGGGCTGCGTTCCATGGGTTCGGCTCGAGTCGGTTGTCCGATGCGTTTCACAAACGGTATGATCCGCCGGTCAGGACTTGGTCGATGATGAAGGGACCTTCCCATTTGGGCTTGAGTCTGTCCTTTTTCTTGTCCGGCAGGCGTAGAACTAGTTCGCCAACATTGTAAGTTTTGGCCCGTACTTCTCTGCTTTGATATCTTCGAGCCTGCTGATGATAGAATGAAGAACGAGCTTTTGCCACGTCGCGCTCCTCCTCTAAGGCATCCAAACTGTCCTGCAGATCCAGCTCGGCTTCTCTTTCTTCGTACATACGCACGCGAGGTGAGTCATGAATTATGTCGCAGGGCAAAAAACTGCCTCTGCGCCGTACACCATAAAAAATGGTGTGAATCCGGTAGTGCGATTCGGCGTGGTCCGCAGTCCCTAGAGTACGGAGTCGAGCTCCTCTACCCAGTGCATGTTAGATTCCTTGAGGGACCGCACTAGTCTGGGTTTAATGCCGCTCATGATTAGACCATTTGCTCGTTCGACTTGACCGTTAGTTTGAGGGTGATAGACTGAAGCGTAGTCGAGCTTGCTGCCCATGTTCTTGCACCAGAGTTTAACCTTGTCGGCCGTGATGTTCGTGCCGTTATCAGTGATGATGCTATGGGGGACGCCGTAACGGTGTACAACCCCGAATATGAAGTCTATCACAGGTCCGGATTCGGCCGTTTTAACTGGCTTGGCCTCTATCCATTTGGTGAACTTATCCACCATGACCAGTAGGTATTTTTGCTTGTGGGTTCCCCCTTTAAGGGGTCCGACCATGTCAAGCCCCCACACCGTGAACGGCCAGGTGATGGGTATAGTTTTGAGGGCGGTGGGTGGCATGTGGCTTTGATTAGCAAAGAGCTGGCAGCCGACGCATTGTTGAACTAAGTCCTGAGCGTCTGCCCGGGCCGTCGGCCAATAAAATCCTATACGGAAGGCCTTGCCTACGAGGGCCCGGGCTGCGGCGTGGTGCCCGCCAAGTCCGGCGTGAATTTCAGCCAGAAGATTTCGCCCTTCCTCTTCAGAGATGCACCTTTGAAGGACTCCGGTTGTGCTTTTCTTATAAAGCTCTCCCTCATGGACCTTGTAGGCTTTAGATCGCCGTACTATGCAGCGGGCCTCGTTTTGGTCTTTGAGAAGTTCCTGTCTGATTAAGTAGGCTAGGAATGGTTCCGTCCACGGGTCAATGACTGCCATTATTTCGTGGGCTGAAGGTGTTATTTCATTGGCAGAACCGCCGATTGTGTCAGATTGTGCGGTTGGGTCCGGATTGTTATGTCCGGACTCCCCTTCCCATAGTATGGATGGCTTGAAAAGCCGTTCCAGGAAGATATTGGGGGGGGGGGGACTGCATCGCGCTTTGCGCCGATGCGTGCCAATACGTCCGCCGCTTGATTATTGTCCCGGGCTATATGGTGAAATTCGAGCCCTTCGAACCGAGCTGACATTTTCAAAACGGCGTTGCGATAAGCTGCCATTTTTGGATCCTTGGCGTCGAAGTCTCCATTTATTTGGGATATCGCGAGGTTCAAATCCCCTCGCACCTCTAGGCGCTTAATGCCCATGGAGACCGCCATCCGGAGGCCATGTAGAAGGGCCTCGTATTTGGCTGCGTTGTTGGAGTCCGTGTACATTATCTGAAGTACGTATTGGACTGTGTCCCTGGTTGGGGACGTCAGAACGATGCCAGCCCCCAGGCCGGCCAACATTTTGGAGCCGTCGAAGTGCATGATCCAGTTAGAATATGCGTCGTACTCTTTAGGGAGTTCAGCTTCAGTCCATTCGGCGATGAAGTCGGCCAAAACTTGCGACTTGATAGCTCGCCGTGGTTTATATGTTATGTCAAATGGTAGGAGCTCGATGGCCCATTTTGCAATCCTTCCGGTCGCGTCGCGGTTGTTTATAATGTCATTGAGAGGTACTTCGAAGGCTACTGTTATCGAACACTCTTGAAAGTAGTGTCGGAGCTTCCAGGATGCCATGAACACTGCGTACGCTATCTTTTGATAGTGCGGATACCGGGATTTGCATGGAGTTAAGACAGTGGATACATAGTACACTGGTTTTTGAAGAGGGAACTTATGTCCGTCCGTTTCTCATTCGACGACGAGCACCGCGCTTATGACTTGATGTGTTGCCGCGATATATAATAACATTGGTTCGCCCATGTTGGGCGCGGCCAGGACCGGATTTGTTGCCAATATGGCCTTTATTTCTTTGAGTCCAGCTGTGGCGGCATCCATCCACTCGAAGTGTTCGGTGCGCCGGAGGAGGTGATAAAGGGGTAATGCCTTATCTCCTAAGCGGGAGATGAAGTGGCTTAGAGCCTCCATGCATCCAGTCAATTTTTGTATTTGCTTGAGGTCTTTTGGGATATCCAATTGTGACAGAGTTCGGATCTTGGCTGGGTTTGCTTCAATTCCTCTATCGGATACAATGAAGCCCAAGAGCTTTCCGGCTGGTACACCGAAAATACATTTTTCCGGGTTGAGCTTAATGTCATATGCTCGGAGGTTGTCAAATGTGAGCCTCAAATCGTCTACTAGAGTTTCGATGTGTTTGGACTTGACGACCACATCGTCTACGTATGCCTCCACTGTTTTGCCGATCTGGGTTGCCAGACATGCCTGAATCATGCGCTGATATGTTGCACCGGCGTTTTTGAGCCCGAAGGGCATTGTGTTGAAGCAGAATGGTCCGTATGGAGTAATGAATGCGGTTGCGGCTTGGCTTGTCTCCGCCATCTTGATTTAATGGTAGCCGGAGTATGCATCGAGGAAGCACAATGAATCGTGCCCTGCGGTAGCATCGATAATTTGATCGATGCGGGGACCCTGTCCAATTTAAGACTCAAGGGCCGAAAAGTTTCTGAACTTGGAAGCTTGGATTGCTGGATGTTGTCCAACGAATCTGGCCCGCTGCCTGACTTTAGGTTCAGTGCTTGGTTGACGTCCGTCCCTCAGCGGGAATCCGGCATGGAGGGATCAGGAATCCGGACATAACTGGTCCTTAATATAGAAGAAGAGTCGCCGCACTGTTCCTCTACCACAACAACGTGGTGGGTAGCCTGGGGAGAGTTGATCTCTCTCAGATCAGTTTTAAGCCCAATCTGATCGTAGTCTGTAGCGACTCCCAGGGCGGCGATGCGATCCAAGAGCTCGTTTACAGAGGAGAGCTCCATCGGATCTAGCTGCTCGGCGAATTCCGAGTTGACGTGAAGATCGCTTTTGATGACCCGAGAGGTCATTGTCGGTACGGCGGCCGAACAGGCGGTCATAAGAAAACCACCTAGCCGGATAGTTTGGCCGATGGCCAAAGCTCCTTTGGCAACGGTACCGTCTTTAAAGACGGGATCAGGCATCCTTCCTGATGGCGACGGCACAGAGGAACTCTCAATGAAAGCACCAATGTCGGTGTCAAAACCGGCGGATCTCGGGTAGGGGGTCCCGAACTGTGCGTCTAGGCGGATGCTAACAGGAGACAAGGGGCACGATGTTTTTACCTAGGTTCGGGCCCTCACGGTGGAGGTAAAACCCTACTCCTGCTTGATTGATATTGATGATATGGGTAGTACAAGAGTAGATCTACCACGAGATCAAGGAGGCTAAACCCTAAAAGCAAGCCTATGGTATGATTGTTGTTCGTCCTACGGACTAAAACCCTCCGGTTTATATAGACACCGGAGAGGGCTAGGGTTACACAGAGTCGGTTACAATGGTAGGAGATCTACATATCCGTATCGCCAAGCTTGCCTTCCACGCCAAGGAAAGTCCCATCCGGACACGGGACAAAGTCTTCAATCTTGTATCTTCATAGTCTTGGAGTCCGGCCAATGATGATAGTTCGGCTATCCGGACACCCCCTAGTCCAGGACTCCCTCAAGGAGCAAAAGATAAGAATCACCACCAAGAGAGAGGAGGAGTAGAGATGATCGTTATGAACGAAGACCCTCACGGAGAAGCAAGGATTCGGAAAGGAAGGACAAGTCATCAAGGAGCTACACAAAGCGAAGACATCAAGCTCATGTTGGTGAATGGGTATCCGGCTCCGACTCTGACAATCACTCCGAGAGAAGCTATCACTTCGACTCTGAATATAATCAAGATGAAGGTGTTGCCGGTCTAGCACTTGTGTCAACCAACTCCTACGACATATTTGACTCACCAAATGAAGGTGTTGGAAGATGCTTCATGGCCAAAGGTCCAAAGGTAACACATCCCGAATATGTTGATTTCAATAGTGATGAAGACGACTTGCTTGTGGATGATGATTTACTTGTTGACAACTCTAGTGATGAATACTATGATGAAACGTCAATTAATCATGCTAATCAAGATAAAACGAATGACAATGATAAGGAGAAGATTGAGCTTCTAACTAAAGAATTAAACTCTCTTAAGTTAGCTCATGAAACTATCTACGAAGATCATCGAGAACTTTTAAGGGCTCAGGAGAAGTTACGCTTTGAAAAGCTCAATCTTGAGCAAGAGCATGAGTTCTTAAAGGCAATCAATGATGATCTTCGCAAGAAAAGTTCTTCTTGCATTGCCAAGCGTTTACTCTTATCTACTTACATGCCTCAAGTCAAGTCTAGTAACAAGTATAAGAAAGATACTTCCTCTAGTAGTAACAATAATAATGTCAAATCCAATATTGTTGCTTCTAGTAGTTCTCTTGATTCCACTAATGATTCTCTTAGCCAAGTTACACTTGAGCAAGAAAATAGCTTATTGAAGGGAATTATAGAGAAAGGTGTTTACAAGAGCCTTGCCGGGAGTAAGCAATTCGAGGAAATTGTACGCAAGCAAGGAAGGCACCGGAAGAATCAAGGTGTTGGTTTTGAACGAAAGTTCAATGCCAATGTAGTTGAGTGGGAAGAAGATCAATACCCCAAGACGAAGTTTGTTCCTCAACAAGAGAAGTATGATCCTACTTCCTTCGAGGGAACACAAGCTCAAGATGATCTTCCACCACAAGACCACAAGAACAAAGGCAAGGACAAGCTTCAAGAAGAGATTGATGCATTTGAAGAAGCACCTAAAGCCTCGTTCAAGTGGGTTCCCAAGACTACGTCAAGTTCTACTTCATCAAGTACAACTACAACTCCAAGTATTCCCATCAAGATGATGTGGATCCTGAAGAAGAAGAACTAGAGAGTTCTTGAGGGTGACTCCGCCAACATTCTTCACTCATATCATTTTGGCAAGAACAAGTGCAATCAACTTCCACATCTTGCACTAGTTCAAGGAGTCACAAACCCTCATGTTGGTAAGACAAGGGACAAGGTAACCTAATGATTTCATGGACATCATCTTGTGTGTGCATCACTCTATGTCTATGGATATTCTTGTTTGTTCCTTGTGGGACTAACCCATCTAGGTAAGTTGAAAGTGCAACTCACTCCAAAGGATTGCTCCAAATGATCTACATCAACATTGAGCATCTACATCTTCAACACCTACATGAAGTCATCATCGACAAAACCCAAGGTTAGTTCATCCCTCTAAGGGGGGATCTCACATCTAGGGGGAGCTTAACTCTAAGAATTGAGTCAAAGCAACTCTAATGGTGTGAACACATTAATGCATTATGTATAAGTGGTAACCCCACTTGAGCTTAAACGATGAGTATGACCTATGATCAAATGTTCTCATTTGACTCCTAAGTCAATATACTCATATATAGATGACCTAGTCATCGCCAATTGCTTGATAGATGCTAGAATTGGTTGTGCATGCTTTGCCATATATTTCATTTGCCATCTTATTGTGTGAGCATGTTGGTGCATATTTTACTCATTAAAGGACATCCACTTGTTGTTTTGATTGTTTGGTTTCATTTCTTTTTTCCAAGTGGATGGACAAGAATGCCTACGAACCTTCTTTAGCTATCTATGCTTTTCTCATCTCAAACTCTATTCATACTACATCACAAAATTTGATCAAGTCAGATTCGAACCACTCTGTGTGAGGAGCACTCGGAATCCCCGATTCGTCATAGACTTAAACTTCCAAAACCTCTTTGTGATTCTCGGTCTGACCGATTCTTCCATTTCGGTCCTACCGAGATCACCAAGTTGATCTGAGTTTTCAATCTTGGTGCAACCGATTTGAACTTTTCGGTCTCACCGATTTGCTGTAACTGAACACAGTTATGCATCTCGGTGCCACCGAGTTGTTCCACTCGGTCACACCGACAGGGTCGGGCTATATATAGCCATGGGCAAAAGTTTGGAAATTTCTCCGAAACCCTTCGCCCGCGCAACAGCTCGCTCTGCCATTGTGGTCTCCGGATCGTATCCTCACCGCCAGCAGCCTCCTGTCGCTGGTCTTTGCCGCCGTCAACGGAATTCGTCCTCGCCGTTGCCGCCGTAGCAAGTCCACCGCCAAGTTAGGGTATGGACTTGATCTTTGTGCTATCCACGTCTGATTCCTAGCACATTGTTTTCATATTGATTCTTGCCACGATTGAGATTCTTCTATCCAGCCAAAATAGTCCATAGATTAGATGCGATTCAAATTTTTAGGGTTAGGTTTCCGCCGAAACCATCTCGGACCCACCGAGTTGCAAAACTCGGTCTCACCGATTTGGCGTATGCCATTGCACTAGTGACTCTCGGTCTGACCGAGAATTACTAATCGGTGCGACTGATTTGAGGATTCTGTGAAACCCTAGCAGTCTCGGTGCCACCGACTTGAAACTCGGTCCTACCGAGATCATCAGTTTAGGTTCCAAAACTGCTTCGGTATCACCGAGTTTGAAAATCGGTTGATCCAAAATGCTTTCTGTGGAAAACTAAAACTGAACTTTTGAATCATCCTTTTGAAAAAAATCTCTGCATTTTGTGATGCTCATCTATTCTATCTCATCTATAACTCTTCACAGGGTCAGCAGTCAGCTTTTGCAGTATGTCTGATCAGAGTGACAGCTAGAACAGGTCTGAAGAGCAGATGAACTTGAGTGAGGGTACTAGTCCCTCAACTTCAGATGATGGGAGTAGAAGCACCCCTAGCAACTTGCCTAAGGCTGCAACTAGGCAAAGGAGGAAGAGAACCTCAGACTCAGAGGATGAGGATTACAAAGCTGCGGAGGATGAGGCCACTTCCAAGAAAGTGGTGCTCAAGAAAGAGTATGGCTCTGCTCAAAGCACAAAGCCAGGTCTGAAGAGGAAAGTTCCTGCCAAGAGAACTCCAATGCCAAAGGCCAGGAACTCCACTCAAGTGCCAGCTCAAGCTCAACCCAAAGAGGCACCTGCAAGGAAAGAAGCACCATCAAAACCTCAGAAGGTCCCCACTGGTGCAACCATGAAGTTCACACTTGAATCAGAGGATGATGGTGATCAGGACAAGAAAAAGAAGAGAGCTAGAGCCACAACTGCCAAGGTCCTTGGAAAGCCCTCAATGAGAAGGGATTCAGAAGAAGAGGAAGAGGATGCTGCACCAGCTCCTAAGGCAGCTAAGCTTATGGGAGATGCAATCAGGTCAGGGGCTGCAACATCCAAGCCCAAAGATGCACCCAAAGCTGCCTCCAAGGCCAAGCAAGCTCCAAAAAGGAATATTAGGAGTATTCCAGCTGCTGAGAAGAACAAGGCCCCAGTGCCAAATGTTGCTGAAGAAGAGGATGAGGAAGGACAAGTTCTTAGAAAGCTCAAGCCCAAGATACCAGACCACAATGATGCCCATCCTGTGGCTGAGGACATGAGAATGAGGAAGGATTCAGGGCTGAGGATGTGGAGGATGGAAGATCCATATGCTTCAAGAAGAAGAACTGTTGTTGATTACAGGTTCCATACAAAGGAACAACAGGAATTTTATGAGACCATTCTGTTGGACAAGAAGCCCATAGTCTGTGATATGAGGTGGGTTGACTGGAAATTCACCAAGGAGAATGAGCAGCACTACCCTGGAGTTGAGGACAACTTTGTTGCTTGTGGAGTTGCAAATTTTGTTGGACAGAAGTTTACCAACTGGAATGATGAGCTTATCATGCAGTTCTACTCCACAGCACACTTTTATCCAGATGGTAGAATTGTTTGGATGTCTGAAGGTACAAGGTACCAATCCACTGTTGAAGAATTGGCAAGTCTGATAAATGCCCCCAAGGAAGAAGAGGATGACTTGGACATATATGCAAAGAAGAAGTTGGGTCACAATTCAATGGCTCATATGTACAAGGAAATTCCAGACAAGGCAGTAGAGACTCACAAGTTTGGATCAGTTCACTTTCTGCTGTCAGGGTTGGCAACCATAAACTGGATTCTGAGGCACACACTGTTGCCCAAGTCAGGTGACCATAACATGATCAGAGGGCATGCCATCAACATGCTGCATGTGTTTGATGTACCACAGAAGTTCAAAGTCATGAGCCTCGTAGTTGAAACAATCAAAAGGACTGCAACAGATCAGAAGAGGAGCTGTGGATATGCACCTCAGATTCAAGAATTGATCAACTCAAAGATGGGCACAGGAAAATATCAATTGGATAAGGAACATTTTCCAATTTATCCAGACTTTGAGGACAATGAGGTCGTCATGAATGAAGATGATCCACAATCAGTTCAAGCTCAGGAGAAGAAGGAGAAGGCAAAGAAGGAGAAGGCTGCCAAGATGCCAACTCAAGAGGAGGCATCTGAGTATTTCTTGAAAACCAAACAAGAGCAGCTTGGTTACTTGATAGCATCAACCTTGAGGATTGAGAAGGGGTTGGCCACCCTCACTCAGAATCAAGAGAGCCTGGAGAGAATCATCGAACAAAAATTCTATGATCTAGATGTCAAGGTTACTGAGATTCAGTCAGTTGTAGAGCAGCTGCATGATGATATGCAGGAGAGGAAGGGCAAGACTACTACTGAGGGAGTCCTGGACTAGGGGGTGTCCGGACAGCCGGACTATCATCGTCAGCCGGACTCCAAGACTATGAAGATACAAGATTGAAGACTTCGTCCCGTGTCCGGATGGGACTTTCCTTGGCGTGGAAGGCCAGCTTGGCAATACGGATATGTAGATCTCCTACCATTGTAACCGACTCTGTGTAACCCTAGCCCTCCCCGGTGTCTATATAAACCGGAGGGTTTTAGTCCGTAGGACAACAACCATTACAACAATCATACCATAGGCTAGCTTCTAGGGTTTAGCCTCCTTGATCTCGTGGTAGATCCACTCTTGTACTACCCATATCATCAATATCAATCAAGCAGGAGTAGGGTTTTACCTCCATCGAGAGGGCCCGAACCTGGGTAAAAACATCGTGTCCCTTGTCTCCTGTTACCATCTGCCTAGACGCACAGTCCGGGACCCCCTACCCGAGATCCGCCGGTTTTGACACCGACATTGGTGCTTTCATTGAGAGTTCCTCTGTGTCGTCACTGATAGGCTTGATGGCTTCTTCAATCAACAACAACACCGTCCAGGGTGAGACTTTTCTCCCCGGACAGATCTTCGTGTTCGGCGGCTTCGCACTGCGGGCCAATTCACTTGGCCATCTGGAGCAGATCGAAAGCTACGCCCCTGGCCGTCAGGTCAGGTTCGGAAGCCTAAACTTCACTGCCGACATCCACGGAGACTTGATCTTCGACGGATTCAAGCCACAGCCGAGCATGTCGTGCTGTCACGATGGGCATGATTTAGCTCTGCCGCCGGACAGTGCCCTGGAGGCCTCACACGAGTCCGCTCTGACCCATAGTTCGGAGCAGACCGCGCAGATCGAGGACAGGTGGCTGGACATCGCCTCGGGGGCTGCAACTTCTATGGCGATAGAGCCAGATACTGATCTTGTCCCTTATAAAGCTCGTGACTCCGAGGCGCCGGACTCCTTGCCGGACTCCGAACCTCCTGCGCCCCTGCCAATCGAATCCGATTGGGCGCCGATTATGGAATTCACCGCCGCGGACATCTTTCAGCACTCACCCTTTGGCGACATCCTGAATTCGCTAAAGCATCTCTCGTTATCAGGAGAACCCTGGCCGGACTGCGGTCAGGACGGTTGGGATGCAGACGACGAAGAAATTCAAAGCCCACCCACCACCCACTTCGTAGCCACTATCGACGATTTAACCGACATGCTAGACTATGACTCTGAAGACATCGACGGTATGGACGACGATGCCGGAGACTACCAAGAACCAGCGCCTACCGAGCACTGGAAGGCCAACCCAAACCATGTATGTATGGTGGACACCCCAAAAGAAAGCGATGACGAGGAACAACGGGACGCGGCAAAGGATAATTCCGCCGACAAACAACCAAAACGGGGACGCAGACGCCGCCCTAAATCCCGCCTCGACAAAAACAGCACTCCTAACGACCCAACGATAGAGCAGGGCAAACCAGTGGATGACAAACATGCAACCAAGCAGCCATCCGAGCAGGACGAATCGGACAATCAATCCATGCCCAGCGAAAACAACAGTCTAGACGAACTCACGCCGGACACACCACCGGAGCATAAGAACCTGCACAAAAGACTGGTCGCCACTGCAAGAAGTCTGAAAAAGGAAAAATGGAAGCTCAAAACAGTGGAAGACATACTCAGAATGAGGTGGAGCAGAGTACTCAAGACCGCGGACAAATATGGCAATAGCCACCAAACAAAGAGCTATCCAAAGCGCAGGTTGCTGCCAGAATTTGACGAGGAGGCCATAGAGCCCCCACAGTCAAAAAGCAAAGAGGCCGCCTGGCCGGATAGACGACCAGATGGCAGGCCAAAAGCGACAAGCGGCGCCGCACACAAGACGACACATGACCCTCATAAAACAGATGGCCCAGTCAGGTCCATTTACGAGCCAAAAAAGAGGGCCCCAGGAAGCAACACAACACGCCGCATGCTTGAAGATAACGGCACGCCTAAATACAGGGGTGCCGCACACCCACTATGTTTCACCGATGAGGTGCTGGATCATGAATTTCCAGCGGGATTCAAACCCGTAAACATAGAGGCGTACGACGGAACAACAGACCCTGGAGTCTGGATTGAGGATTACATCCTCCACATACACATGGCCAGAGGAGATGACCTCCACGCCATAAAATATCTACCCCTCAAGCTCAAAGGCCCAGCTCGGCATTGGCTCAAAAGCCTCCCAGAAAATACTGTTGGAAGTTGGGAGGAGCTTGAGGACGCGTTCAGAGCAAATTTTCAAGGGACTTATGTCCGCCCTCCGGATGCAGACAATTTAAGTCACATAACTCAACATCCCGGAGAGTCAGCACGCAAATTCTGGAATAGGTTCCTTACCAAAAAGAACCAAATAGTCGACTGTCCGAACGCCGAAGCCTTAACAGCTTTTAAACACAATGTCCGAGACGAATGGCTCGCCAGACACCTCGGCCAAGAGAAGTCGAGAACAATGGCCGCGCTAACAAGCCTCATGACCCGCTTTTGCGCGGGGGAAGACAGCTGGCTAGCAAGATGCAGCACCAGCGACCCGAGTACATCCGAGATCAGAGATGGAAACGGAAAATCACGGTGTAGAAAGGATCAGCGCCGAAATAAAGAAAAAAGCCCAAAGAACACGGCGGTCAACGCCGGATTCAAAAGCTCGCGGCCGAACAACAAAACACTGCCTCTTAAGGACAACAGTGACGAGCTATCCAACTTAAACAAAATTTTGGACCGGATATGTCAAATCCACAGCACCTCTGGAAGCCCTGCAAACCACACCCACCGAGATTGTTGGGTCTTCAAACAGTCCGGCCGACTCAACGCCGAACACAAGGGGCTCGACACGTCAAGCGAGGATAACGACGAACCCCACAAGTAGAGCACCGGAAAACAAAAGACTTTCCCACAAGAGGTCAAAACAGTAAACTCACTTCATGTGATAATACGGAGCAACAGTGCGGCACCCGCCAAAGCAGGTATCGCACGGTCCACCCCAGCGGAACCTCGAGGTTAGATGTCAAAACCAATTACTTTCGACCACCTGGACTATTCCAGAAGTATCCGAAATGCAGGATGGACTGCTCTGATATTGGATCCTATAATCGACGGACTACAATTTACACAAGTCCTGATGGACGGCGACAGCGATTTAAACCTGCTATATCCAGACACAACCCGCAAATTGGGGATAGACCTTACTAAAATTCGATATAGCCGCACTTCCTTCAAAGGAGTGACGCCAGGCCCTTACGCCAAGTGCACGGGCTCCTTACTACTAGAAGTTGTATTTCGGTCACCCAACAACTTCCGACGCGAAAAGCTACTCTTTCATGTCGCCCCATTTAAAAGTAGCCATCAAGCACTATTGGGACGTGAAGCTTCACTTTAATGCAATACCACACTACGCGTCTCTTACACTTAAAATGCCCGGTCCACATGGCATCATCTCACTAAAAGGTCGTTCAAGACCCCGGACACGGCTAGACGAGTCCGGCATAAAAAGCTAGGGGCTCCCTAGCAGCACACCCCTTTACAAGGGGTTGTGCGTATGAGCTAACATAGGCTCAACTTTATTCATTCATTCATATTTCGATTTTTAATACATTTTTTGCACGTTTTCCTTTCAAGCTAAGTTCCTCTCTTTTTACAGATGAACAACGTGTGCACCCGTCCAGGATACGGCACAACGGAGACACAGGCGCAGACGTGCAGCAGGGACCCGTCGCAAGGATTCTTTTCAGATTAAGTCCCTGCGTAAACCTTTCTTACTGTCTTTTGTTGATCCCATCCCACAGTTTTTAACCATAACCAACGAGGAGGCTGGCGTTTTGGCATCGGCCGCGCCAGAAATTCTCGCCTGTACCTGGACACTAAGGGCTTAGGGCATCGTTCTGCCCGTTATTATAAAGACCGAACACCTTAGGGAGTGTTCGGCATCTCGAGTTAGGCCTTATATGCATCAGCTCCGAGTCATGTCTTTGGTCAAATGTTGGGTTTGCCCGGCTCCTGTGTTTTGCTGCCTTACGTTCCGTATCATCGGCTAACGCGGCACCAGGAGAACTACTGCGATTGTGCCCCGGTTCGGCCGGGCGAGCACCTCAGTAGAGAAAGCCGAAAACTGACTGTCATGATATAGCGAGAGACTGGTCAACCACTCGATCGACTATCGGAATGTTTAGAATTCTGCCGCTTTGACGAAGGACCGTTTCCCGGTCATGCACATACGCGCCCCGAATTCGGAGAGCGCGGTGCCCCTAGGGGCTATGTTGTAGCCCCACCCTCGAACTCCTATGGCTAAGTGAAAGTGATAAAGCATTATAGTCCGGTTGCCTCGTTTGCTACGCTACCACCTCCTTCACAGGACCGAGACGTCGGATTAAGTGTGAAAATGCGCTATTTTTGCAAACACCCCCGCACCTTGTGCGAGGGGGATGAAGCCGACGACTGCCATCTTTCAGGTTATACACACGTATACATAAACAGCCGCACAGGAGATATTTTAATACTTGAACGCACAAGTACAAAAAGCGCTGGCATCATAAACATCGTTTACAAACCCAAATGTTCACTTGAACATGACATTCTTTGAGCACTGTGACTCAATTACACGAGCACCACGCAGAACTTCCCCAAAATAGTGCTCGGCAGGTAACCGGCTCTCGTCCGAACCTTGGGTCGCAACTGCGATGTCATCCATCTCTGTCCAATGTGTCTTCACACGGGCGAGGGCCATCCGTGCACCTTCTATGCAAGCCGACCGCTTCATCGCCTTGATATGCGGCACCACCCCAAGGAATTGCTGCAATAAGCCAAAATAACTCTTCGGCTTGGGCCTATCCGGCCAGACATGAGCCACGATATCTGTCATGGCAAGTCCGGACAATCTATTCAGTTCAGCCCACTCGGCCAGCCGATCGGTCAGCGGAAGTGAACGCTCCGGACTATGGAATTGAGACCAAAACAGCTCTTCCGTCTTGTGATCCTCCTGACTTCGGAAGTGCACAACGGCGTCTGCCGCACTCGCCGCCAAGTCCATATAAGGATCCTCCGGACCCCACAGCTGGCCAAGCTGAGCATACTTCGGATCCATAAACCTTCGGTGCAGCAAAAAGGGCTTGCCAGCCATAATGTCTCCGGCCTAGCGCAGCTCCTCCTTTATAGCCCGCATTGCAGAACAGGCATCCTTGGCTTCGGCGGTGGCCTTCCCCAGGTCTCCTCGCTCCGCTAGGCGCTCCTTTTCAAGAACCCCATTGCGGTCGGCAGTATCTTTTAACTTCACGGCCATTTCGGCCATCTCCTGCCTGCTTCAGTAGTGTGCAGCCCTTTCGGCTTCTAACTCTTCGGCCGCCCTCGAGGCAGCCGCATCACTCCTTCTGGCTTGCTCCTTGGCTTGAGCAAGTTCTGCCCGAAGGCTCTCCATAGCAGCGACACCATCTGCATTGAACACACATGTGGTAAGGAGTGGGCTTCGGCTCCCTTACCAGGTGACCACGGAGAAAAAACCTACCTTGTGACTCATCAAGTCGTTTATTGTCCAGCGCGATCTCCGCATCCGCAACATCGAGCTGTCGCTTTAGTTCGGCAACTCCATCTGTTCGGCCAGCCACCAAACTATTCGCCACCTGCTTAGGAAAGGCGTAAATTAATACCTGGGATTTTGATCCTCGGCACGCTGTCGTTCTCGACACCCTACCGAGTCTCAGGGGCTACTATCTATAGAGGGTGCACTTTATGTGTAAAACTGTCAAAGAGTGTCATTTTTACGTACCTCAAACCCCGCCAGCAAACTCCTGACGACATCATGCAATCCGCCTTCGGCGGATGAAATTCTTTCAATCACTGTACTCATTAGTGTACGGTGACCTTCTGAGATGGACGCCCTCTGAAGCAGATCCTTCAGCTCCCCCGGCCGCACACCAGTCGGTGCCGAACTATTCGGCCCTGCCGTACTCGGGGACACCCTCCATGACGACACTTCAGGCTCGTCCGCCCCATCCGATGGGGCGGCAGATGGGGGCGTCTCGCTCTCCATCATATCCGGACGGAGTTCCCCCGAAGACGAGCTCATCTGAGAAGGGCGGAGATCCGAACTACAAGGTAAAAACTTAAGTTATCCTCAGAAGCACAAATAGGGATGTCCCTTATTACAAAACTCCCTTTTTTCTACTTACGGCTCGCTGGAGGGCTGATTCTTTAAGGGAGACTGTGCGGCCGGAGCCTCTCCGGACGCGGGACCCTTCGGGGAAGATTTCTTCCCCCGCTGCAGGGATTTGGCCTCCGGGTCTTCGGAGGTGGTCCTTTTCTCCCCCTGGAAGGAGGGATTCTCGATCCCCCCTTCCTCAAAAGCCTCCTTGGTTGAGGCGGTAGTTCCTCTGTTCTCCCCTTTGCCTTCCTCCGAAGGCGCAACCTCCAGCATCCTGACCAGCACGGGAATCGGCGCGGTCTCTGGGAGGGGGGCCGGACACCGTATCAGTTTTGCTTGCGCTATCCACTCCTGTTTAGAGGGCAGTTGATCAAAAAGCGAATCATAGAAAGGCAAACAAACGGCATGTCCGGACATGGAGCTACTTACTTGTGTATCCGGGCGATTGAAGCTTAGGCCAGAATCCTCGGTCAATTCCGGACACATTTCTTGTGATCCGAAGAACAGTTTATACATCTCCACGGGTGTTGTACCCATGAAATGTTGAAGAGCTCGCGGCCCCTCGGGATTGAACTCCCACAGACGGAGGGGGCGACGCTTGTAGGGCAGGAGGCGCCGAATCAGCATAACCTGCATCACCATCACCAAACTGATCTCCCTCTCCTGGAGGTCTTGAATCCGGCCCTGTAGTAGGAGTACGTCCTTTGATGGCCCCCAGCTGAGCCCTTGGTTGACCCATGACATCAGCCGCAGTGGAGGGCCCGAGCGAAAGATGGGCAGCGGCTTTTGCTTGCTGGCCCTTGGAGCGGTGATATAGAACCACTCCTGTTGCCACAGGCCGAGCTCCTTCTGAAAAGAGCCCTTGGCCATGGAGCATCGGCCCTTCTGCTTATAACCGCCCCGCTGCATTCAGCTTGACGCCCCTCAATCATCTTCGGCTCCACGTTGAAGGTCTTGAGCCACAAACCGAAGTGAGGGGTGATGCGGAGGAAGGCCTCACAGACGATAACAAATGAGGAAATATGGAGGATGGACTCCGAAGCCAGGTCATGGAATTCCAACCCATAGTAGAACATCAGCCCTCTCACAAAAGGATCCGTCGGGAAGCCTAAACCCCGACGGAGGTGGGACACGAACACAACACTCTCGTCGGGCTCGGGAGTGGGAATGACTTGCCCTTTGGCAGGCAACCTATGCGAAATCTCATAGGTTAAGTACCTGGCTTCTCGCAGCTTTAGCACGTCCTCCTCCGTGATGGAGGAAGGCATCCACCGGCCCTGCAGGTCGGAGCCGGACATTGTTGAAGGTCCGAAGTGCTCGAATCTGGGGCTCTGGGTGTTGGAACTCGGGGCAAGGAACAGATTCGATTGGCGATTGAAGAAAAGAAACGAGCCTTGGTCCCATTATAAAGGGGGAGAATACCAAGGGTCGTCCCCATGACTGTTCGGGACTCGCCTCCGATGGAGGGGGTGGGGCGACGGGCACGATTGGGTTACCCACGTCTGTATTGATGAGAATCCTGGAATAAGGGGAACACGATCTCTGCTTCGACAAGACGTGCCAAGGAAACCGCTTCGCTAAACGCGCTGAGGTGGTATAATAAAAAATGATTCAAGTAAAGGCTTGGTAGTGGTGTGACATCATGCCACAAAATACGTCAGCAGATTGAACTTGTGTACATGTTATTCTCTCTACGGTGGAATGTGGAATTTATTATGCAGAGCCGGACACTATCCTGGTGTTCGCAATCTTCTATGAATTATTCGGAGGAGGAACCCGCCCTGCAATGCCGAACAATATGCGCGCCGGACTCATCGTCATTGAAGCCTGGTTCAGGGGCTACTAAGGGAGTCCTGGACTAGGGGTTGTCCGGACAGCCGGACTATCATCGTCAGCCGGACTCCAAGACTATGAAGATACAAGATTGAAGACTTCGTCCCGTGTCCGGATGGGAATTTCCTTAGCATGGAAGGGAAGCTTGGCAATACGGATATGTAGATCTCCTACCATTGTAACCGACTCTGTGTAACCCTAGCCGTCCCCGGTGTCTATATAAACCGGAGGGTTTTAGTCCGTAGGACAACAACCATTACAACAATCATACCATAGGCTAGCTTCTAGGGTTTAGCCTCCTTGATCTCGTGGTAGATCCACTCTTGTACAACCCATATCATCAATATCAATCAAGCAGGAGTAGGGTTTTACCTCCATCGAGAGGGCCCGAACATGGGTAAAAACATCGTGTCCCTTGTCTCCTGTTACCATCCGCCTAGACGCACAGTTCGGGACCCCCTACCCGAGATCCGCCGGTTTTGACACCGACAACTACCAATGTGTTTGCCAGAGTGCCCAGAGCCCAGAGGTCAGTTGCAGTGCCAGTGACAGACATTATAGCAACAACTTCAGCACCAGCTACTGCCCCAACAGTTCCAGTGCAACCAGCTCCAGCATCCACTCTAGCACCCTCTACTTCAACTGAAGCCTTCGTCCAAGGAGCTATCAGGACACCACCACCAGAAGATCAAGCCTGAGAGTCGATCTAGCACTATGCATTTTCTATGAACTTTTTGGTAACTTGTTGCCAAAGGGGGAGAAAAATGTATAGATCATAGGCTTCGAGAGAGAGTGTTGCTTTTGTTCTCTCTTGCTTTATTTGGTGGTTTTTCAAACTTTGTTTGCTTTTGGTTGAGATACTATGCCTGTGAGACATTGATGATCATGTGCTTGATCATAAGCTACACTTATGCATGCTTGATATTATCCTATCTATCTTATGTGATCATTCACTATACTTGGTGATGAGTGCATGTATTCATTGTTTATTATTTTGAGCACTCAACCAAGATGTATGTGACATGTAAGAGTAACCCATGAGCCTAATTCATTGTGCATTTGCAGTCCAAAGCAAATATTAACCCATGCACAAATTTAGGGGGAGCTCTTGCTTATCACATACTTCTCAAAGCGACGATGCTATTCAATCTTATTATCATTTGTCGAAGCTTTGATCTATATGTTGTCATCAATTACCAAAAAGGGGGAGATTGAAAGTGCAACTATCCCTAGGTGGTTTTGGTAATTCATAACAACATATAGCTCATTGAGCTAATGCTATTCCAAGACTATTATTTCAGGAAAGCTCAATGAATGGCATGGCATGGATGATGAAAGTGGATCCCTCAAAATACTAAGGACATAGGATTGGCTCAAGCTCAAAAGCTCAAGACTCTTCATTTATATTTTAGTGATCCAAGATCACACTGAGTCTATAGGGAAAGCCCATACTATCAAGGAGGGATGAGGTGTTGCTTAATGAGCCTCTTGCTTCATGTGCTTAGTGATATGCTCCAAAACTCTCAACTACTTTCCCACATCCATAAATGACCTAAATCCAGAGCCAAAATCGGTCACACCGAAACTTCCTATCCGGCGCCACCGATTCCAAAAGTCATAGCCACTGCCACAAACCCTAAGCAAATCGGTCATACCGATAGGGATCTCGGTCTCACCGAGATGGGGTTGCAATCTCTCTGTTTCCCTTCCTAACGTTTCGGTCTAACCGAAGTGAGCGATCGGTCCCACCGAGATTGCAATGTAAACTCTCTGTTTCCTTTTTGTAACATTTCGGTCTCACCGAAAAGAGCAAATCGGTCCCACCGAGTTTACCTGACCAACTCTCTGGAAAGCTTATTACCAAATCGGTCTCACCGAGTTTGTGTAATCGGTCTTACCGAGATTACGTTATGCCCTAACCCTAACTGAATCGGTCTCACCGAGATGCATGTCAGTCCCACCGAAAATCACTAACAGTCACTAGGTTTACTAAATCGGTCCGACCGAGTTTAACAATTCGGTCCCACCGAGTTTGGTGAATTGTGTGTAATGGTTAGATTTTTGTGTGGAGGCTATATATACCCCTCCACCTCCTCTTCATTCGTGGAGAGAGCCATCAGAACGAACCTACACTTCCAACTTACCATTTCTGAGAGAGAACCACCTACTCATGTGTTGAGGCCAAGATATTCCATTCCTACCATATGAATCTTGATCTCTATCCTTCCCCAAGTTGCTTTCCACTCAAATTTTCTTTCCACCAGATCCAAAACCTATGAGAGAGAGTTGAGTGTTGGGGAGACTATCATTTGAAGCACAAGAGCAAGGAGTTCATCATCAACGCACCATTTGTTACTTCTTGGAGAGTGGTGTCTCCTAGATTGGCTAGGCGTCACTTGGGAGCCTCCGACAAAGATTGTGGAGTTGAACCAAGGAGTTTGTAAGGGCAAGGAGATTGCCTACTTCGTGAAGATCTACCGCTAGTGAGGCAAGTCCTTCGTGGGCGACGGCCCTGGTGGGATAGACAAGGTTGCTTCTTCGTGGACCCTTCGTGGGTGGAGCCCTCCGTGGACTCGCGCAGCCGTTACCCTTCGTGGGTTGAAGTCTCCATCAACGTGGATGTACGATAGCACCACCTATCGGAACCACGCCAAAAACATCTGTGTCTCCAATTGCGTTTGAATCCTCCAATCCCTTCCCTTTACTTTCTTGCAAGTTGCATGCTTTAATTTCCGCTGCCTATATACTCTTTGCATGCTTGCTTGAATTGTGTGATAATTGCTTGACTTGTCCTAAATTAGCTAAAATCCGCCAAACTCTAATATTGGGAAAAGGTTAAGTTTTTATTGGTCAAGTAGTCTAATCACCCCCCCTCTAGACATACTTCAAGGTCCTACAAGTGGTATCAGAGCTTTGGTCTCCATTTGCTTTGATTTCCATAGCTTTTGGTGGTCATAGCCATGGTTTCATAACCTAGGAGAGTATGGCGTCTAGCGAGGGAAATTATCACCGTAGAGGTCCTTACTTTGATGGTACTAATTTTGCTAGTTTGAAGCATAAGATGAAAATGCATATTCTTGGACATAACCCCGCCGTTTGGGAAATTATTTGTATTGGCTTGCAAGGTGAATTTTTCGATGGGAGAGAACCGAACCGTGAAGCTAATGCGGAAGAATTGAAGATGCTGCAATACAACGCTCAAGCTTGTGATATCATCTTCAACGGATTGTGCCCCGAAGAATTCAACAAAATCAGCCGTCTTGAGAATGCAAATGAAATTTGGGATACTTTGATTGATATGCATGAAGGTACCGCGTCCGTCAAGGAATCCAAGTTGGATGTGCTCCAGAGTCAGCTTGACAAGTTCAAAATAAAGGATGGTGAAGGTGTCGCTAAACTGTACTATAGGCTTGCTCTTATCACAAATGAGATTGCCGGCTTAGGAGTGAAGAGATGACCGACAAATTCATCATCAAGAAGATCTTAAGAGCATTGGATGGAAAGTATGATACCGTGTGCACATTGATTCAAATGATGCCAAACTACAAAGATCTCAAGCCAACGGAAGTCATTGGAAGAATTGTTGCTCATGAGATGTCACTCAAGGATAAGGAGGAACTTCACAACAAGTCAAGTGGTGCTTACAAAGCCTCAAGTGAAGCCCCCACATCATCAAGTGAGAAACAAACCTTCAATGAAGAATTGGGCTTAATGGTGAAGAACTTCAACAAATTCTACAAGAGTAGAAGCAAAGAAACAAGCTCCAAATCAAGGTCTTACAATGACAAGAGATCTTCTAGTCGAGAGCGCAATTGCTACAATTGTGGGAGACCCGGACACTACTCCAATGAGTGTACGACACCCTACAAAAGAAGAGAAGATTCTCCAAGAAGAAGGAGGAAAAGAGAAGAATCACCACCAAGAGAGAGGAGGAGTAGAGATGATCGTTATGAACAAAGACCCTCACGGAGAAGCAAGGATTCGAAAAGGAAGGACAAGTCATCAAGGAGCTACACAAAACGAAGACATCAAGCTCATGTTGGTGAATGGGTATCCGGCTCCGACTCTGACAATCACTCCGAGAGAAGCTATCACTCCGACTCTGAATATACTCAAGATGAAGGTGTTGCCGGTCTAGCACTTGTGTCAACCAACTCCTACGACATATTTGACTCACCAAATGAAGGTGTTGGAAGATGCTTCATGGCCAAAGGTCCAAAGGTAACACATCCCCGAGTATGTTGATTTTAATAGTGATGAAGATGACTTGCTTGTGGATGATGATTTGCTTGTTGACAACTCTAGTGATGAATACTATGATGAAACGTCAATTAATCATGCTAATCAAGATAAAAAGAATGACAATGATAAGGAGAAGATTGAGCTTCTAACTAAAGAATTAAACTCTCTTAAGTTAGCTCATGAAACTATCTACAAAGATCATCGAGAACTTTTAAGGGCTCATGAGAAGTTACGCTTTGAAAAGCTCAATCTTGAGCAAGAGCATGAGTTCTTAAAGGCAATCAATGATGATCTTCGCAAGAAAAGTTCTTCTTACATTGCCAAGCGTTTACTCTTATCTACTTACATGCCTCAAGTCAAGTCTAGTAACAAGTACAAGAAAGATACTCCCTCTAGTAGTAACAATAATAATGTCAAATCCAGTATTCTTGCTTCTAGTAGTTCTCTTGATTCCACTAATGATTCTCTTAGCCAAGTTACACTTGAGCAAGAAAATAGCTTATTGAAGGGAATTATAGAGAAAGGTGTTTACAAGAGCCTTGCCGGGAGTAAGCAATTCGAGGAAATTGTACGCAAGCAAGGAAGGCACCGGAAGAATCAAGGTGTTGGTTTTGAACGAAAGTTCAATGCCGATGGAGTTGAGTGGGAAGAAGATCAATACCCCAAGACGAAGTTTGTTCCTCAACAAGAGAAGTATGATCCTACTTCCTTCGAGGGAACACAAGCTCAAGATGATCTTCAAGCACAAGACCACAAGAACAAAGGCAAGGACAAGCTTCAAGAAGAGATTGATGCATTTGAAGAAGCACCTAAAGCCTCGTTCAAGTGGGTTCCCAAGACTACGCCAAGTTCTACTTCATCAAGTACAACTACAACTCCAAGGATTCCCATCAAGATGATGTGGATCCCAAAGAAGAAGAACTAGAGAGTTCTTGAGGGTGACTCCACCAACATTCTTCACTCATATCATTTTGGCAAGAACAAGTACAATCAACTTCCACATCTTGCACTAGTTCAAGGAGTCACAAACCCTCATGTTGGTAAGACAAGGGACAAGGTAACCTAATGATTTCATGGACATCATCTTGTGTGTGCATCACTCTATGTCTATGGATATTCTTGTTTGTTCCTTGTGGGACTAACCCATCTAGGTAAGTTGAAAGTGCAACTCACTCCAAAGGATTGCTCCAAATGATCTACATCAACATTGAGCATCTACATCTTCAACACCTACATGAAGTCATCATCGACAAAACCCAAGGTTAGTTCATCCCTCTAAGGGGAAATCTCACATCTAGGGGGAGCTTAACTCTAAGAATTGAGTCAAAGCAACTCTAATGGTGTGAACACATTAATGCATTATGTATAAGTGGTAACCCCACTTGAGCTTAAACGATGAGTATGACCTATGATCAAATGTTCTCATTTGACTCCTAAGTCAATATACTCATATATAGATGACCTAGTCATCGCCAATTGCTTGATAGATGCTAGAATTGGTTGTGCATGCTTTGCCACATATTTCATTTGCCATCTTATTGTGTGAGCATGTTGGTGCATATTTTACTCATTCAAGGACATCCACTTGTTGTTTTGATTGTTTGGTTTCATTTCTTTTTGCCAAGTGGATGGACAAGAATGCCTAAGAACCTTCTTTAGCTATCTATGCTTTTCTCATCTCAAACTCTATTCATGCTACATCACAAAATTTGATCAAGTCAGATTCGAACCACTCTGTGTGAGGAGCACTCGGAGTCCCCGATTCGTCATAGACTTAAACTTCCAAAACCTCTTTGTGATTCTCGGTCTGACCGATTCTTCCATTTCGGTCCTACCGAGATCACCAAGTTGATCTGAGTTTTCAATCTCGGTGCAACCGATTTGAACTTTTCGGTCTCACCGATTTGCTGTAACTGAACACAGTTATGCATCTCGGTGCCACTAAGTTGTTCCACTCGGTCACACTGACAGGGTCGGGCTATATATAGCCACGGGCAAAAGTTTGGAAATTTTTCTGAAACCCTTCGCCCGCGCAACAGCTCGCTCTGCCATTGTGGTCTCCGGATCGTCTCCTCACCGCCAGCAGTCTCCTGTCGCTGGTCTTCGCTGCCGTCAACAGAATTCATCCCCGCCGTTGCCGCCGTAGCAAGTCCACCGCCAAGTTAAGGTATGGACTTGATCTTTGTGCTATCCACGTCTGATTCCTAGCACATTGTTTTCATATTGATTCTTGCCACGATTGAGATTCTTCTATCCAGCCAAAATAGTCCATAGATTAGATGCGATTCAAATTTTTAGGGTTAGGTTTCCGCCGAAACCATCTCGGACCCACCGAGTTGCAAAACTCGGTCTCACCAATTTGGTGTATGCCATTGCACTAGTGAATCTCGGTCTGACCGAGAATTACTAATCGGTGCGACCGATTTGAGGATTCTGTGAAACTCTAGCAGTCTCGGTGCCACCGAACTGAAACTCGATCCTACCGAGATCATCAGTTTAGGTTCCAAAACTGCTTCGGTATCACTGAGTTTGAAAATCGGTTGATCCGAAATGCTTTCTCTGGAAACTAAAACTGAACTTTTGAATCATCCTTTTGCAAAATATCTCTGCATTTTGTGATGCTCATCTATTCTATCTCATCTATAACTCTTCACAGGGTCAGCAGTCAGCTTTTGCAGTATGTCTGATCAGAGTGACAGCCAGAACAGGTCTGAAGAGCAGATGGACTTGAGTGAGGGCACTAGTCCCTCAACTTCAGATGATGGGAGCAGAAGCACCCCTAGTAACTTGCCTAAGGCTGCAACTAGGCAAAGGAGGAAGAGAACCTCAGACTCAGAGGATGAGGATTACAAAGCTAAGGAGGATGAGGCCACTTCCAAGAAAGTGGTGCTCAAGAAAGAGTATGGATCTGCTCAAAGCACAAAGCCAGGTCTGAAGAGGAAAGTTCCTGCCAAGAGAACTCCAATGCCAAAGGCCAGGAAGTCCACTCAAGTGCCAGCTAAAGCTCAACCCAAAGAGGCACCTGCAAGGAAAGAAGCACCATCAAAACCTCAGAAGGTCCCCACTGGTGGAACCATGAAGTTCACACTTGAATCAGAGGATGATGGTGATCAGGACAAGAAAAAGAAGAGAACTAGAACCACAATTGCCAAGGTCCTTGGAAAGCCCTCAATGAGAAGGGATTCAGAAGAAGAGGAAGAGGATGCTGCACCAGCTCCTAAGGCAGCTAAGCTTATGGGAGATGCAATCAGGTCAGGGGCTGCAACATCCAAGCCCAAAGATGCACCCAAAGCTGCCTCCAAGGCCAAGCAAGCTCCAAAGAGGAATACTAGGAGTGTTCCAGCTGCTGAGAAGAACAAGGCCCCAGTGCCAAATGTTGCTGAAGAAGAGGATGAGGAAGGACAAGTTCTTAGAAAGCTCAAGCCCAAGATACCAGACCACAATGATGCCCATCCTGTGGCTGAGGACATGAGAATGAGGAAGGATTCAGGGCTGAGGCTGTGGAGGATGGAAGATCCATATGCTTCAAGAAGAAGAACTATTGTTGATTACAGGTTCCATACAAAGGAACAACAGGAATTTTATGAGACCATTCTGTTGGACAAGAAGCCCATAGTCTGTGATATGAGGTGGGTTGACTAGAAATTCATCAGTGAGAATGAGCAGCACTACCCTGGAGTTGAGGACAACTTTGTTGCTTGTAGAGTTGCAAATTTTGTTGGACAGAAGTTTACCAACTGGAATGATGAGCTTATCATGCAGTTCTACTCCATAGCACACTTTTATCCTGATGGTAGAATTGTTTGGATGTCTGAAGGTACAAGGTACCAATCCACTGTTGAAGAATGGGCAAGTCTGATAAATGCCCCCAAGGAAGAAGAGGATGACTTGGACATATATGCAAAGAAGAAGTTGGGTCACAATTCAATGGCTCATATGTACAAGGAAATTCCAGACAAGGCAGTAGAGACTCACAAGTTTGGATCAGTTCACTTTCTGCTGTCAGGGTTGGCAACCATAAACTGGATTCTGAGGCACACATTGTTGCCCAAGTCAGGTGACCATAACATGGTCAGATGGCATGCCATCAACATGCTGCATGTGTTTGATGTACCACAGAAGTTCAAAGTCATGAGCCTCATAGTTGAAACAATCAAAAGGGCTGCAGCAGATCAGAAGAGGAGCTGTGGATATGCACCTCAGATTCAAGAATTGATCAACTCAAAGATGGGCACAGGAAAATATCAATTGGATAAGGAACATTTTCCAGTTTATCCAGACTTTGAGGACAATGAGGTTGTCATGAATGAAGATGATCCACAATCAGTTCAAGCTCAGGAGAAGAAGGAGAAGGCAAAGAAGGAGAAGGCTGCCAAGATGCCAACTCAAGAGGAGGCATCTGAGTATTTCTTGAAAACCAAACAAGAGCAGCTTGGTTACTTGATAGCATCAACCTTGAGGATTGAGAAGGGGTTGGCCACCCTCACTCAGAATCAGGAGAGCTTGGAGAGAATCATGGAACAAAAAATCTATGATCTAGATGTCAAGGTAACTGAGATTCAATCAGTTGTAGAGCAGCTGCAGGATGATATGCAGGAGAGGAAGGGCAAGACTACTACCAATGTGTTTGCCAGAGTGCCCAGAGCCCAGAGGTCAGTTGCAGTGCCAGTGACAGACACTAGAGCAACAACTTCAGCACCAGCTACTGCCCCAACAGTTCCAGTGCAACCACCTCCAGCATCCACTCCAGCACCCTCTACTTCAACTAAAGCCTTCGTCCAAGGAGCTATCAGGACACCACCACCAGAAGATCAAGCCTGAGAGTCGATCTAGCACTATGCATTTTCTACGAACTTTTTGGTAACTTGTTGCCAAAGGGGGAGAAAAATGTATAGATCATAGGCTTCAAGAGAGAGAGTGTTGCTTTTGTTCTCTCTTGCTTTATTTGGTGGTTTTTCAAACTTTGTTTGCTTTTGGTTGAGATACTATGCCTGTGAGACATTGATGATCATGTGCTTGATCATAAGCTACACTTATGCATGCTTGATATTATCCTATCTATCTTATGTGATCATTCACTGTACTTGGTGATGAGTGCATTTATTCATTGTTTATTATTTTGAGCTCTCCACCAAGATGTATGTGACATGGAAGAGTAACCCATGAGCCTAATTCATTGTGCATTTGCAGTCCAAAGCAAATATTAACCCATGCACAAATTTAGGGGGAGCTCTTGCTTATCACATACTTCTCAAAGCTAAGATGCTATTCAATCTTATTATCATTTGTCGAAGCTTTGATCTATATGTTATCATGAATTACCAAAAAGGGGGAGATTGAAAGTGCAACTATCCCTAGGTGGTTTTGGTAATTCATAACAACATATAGCTCATTGAGCTAATGCTATTCCAAGACTATTATTTCAGGAAAGCTCAATGAATGGCATGGCATGGATGATGAAAGTGGATCCCTCAAAATACTAAGGACATAGGATTGGCTCAAGCTCAAAAGCTCAAGACTCTTCATTTTATATTTTAGTGATCCAAGATCACATTGAGTCTATAGGAAAAGCCAATACTATCAAGGAGGGATGAGGTGTTGCTTAATGAGCCTCTTGCTTCATGTGCTTAGTGATATGCTCCAAAACCCTCAACTACTTTCCCACATCCACAAATGACCTAAATCCAGAGCCAAAATCGGTCACACCGAAACTTCCTATCCGGCGCCACCGATCCCAAAATCCATAGCTACTGCCACAAACCCTAAGCAAATCGGTCATACCGATAGGGATCTCAGTCTCACCGAGATGGGGTTGCAATATCTCTGTTTCCCTTCCTAACGGTCTAACCGAAGTGAGCGATCGGTCCCACGAGATTGCAATGTAAATTCTCTGTTTCCTTTTTGTAACATTTCGGTCTCACCGAAAAGAGCAAATCGGTCCCACCGAGTTTACCTGACCAACTCTCTGGAAAGCTTATTACCAAATCGGTCTCACCGAGTTTGTGTAATCGGTCTTACCGAGATTACGTTATGCCCTAACCCTAACTAAATCGGTCTCACCGAGATGCATGTCAGTCCCACCGAAAATCACTAACGGTCACTAGGTTTACTAAATCGGTCCGACCGAGTTTAACAATTCGGTCCCACCGAGTTTGGTGAATTGTGTGTAACGGTTAGATTTTGTGTGGAGGCTATATATACCCCTCCACCTCCTCTTCATTCATGGAGAGAGCCATCAGAACGAACCTACACTTCCAACTTACCATTTCTGAGAGAGAACCACCTACTCATGTGTTGAGGCCAAGATATTCCATTCCTACCATATGAATCTTGATCTCTAGCCTTCCCCAAGTTGCTTTCCACTCAAATCTTCTTTCCACCAGATCCAAAACCTATGAGAGAGAGTTGAGTGTTGGGGAGACTATCATTTAAAGCACAAGAGCAAGGAGTTCATTATCAACGCACCATTTGTTACTTCTTGTAGAGTGGTGTCTCCTAGATTGGCTAGGTGTCACTTGGGAGCCTCCGACAAGATTGTGGAGTTGAACCAAGGAGTTTGTAAGGGCAAGGAGATCGCCTACTTCGTGAAGATCTACCGCTAGTGAGGCAAGTCCTTCGTGGGCGACGGCCATGGTGGGATAGACAAGGTTGCTTCTTCGTGGACCCTTCGTGGGTGGAGCCCTCCGTGGACTCGCGCAGCCGTTACCCTTCGTGGGTTGAAGTCTCCATCAACGTGGATGTACGATAGCACCACCTATCGGAACCACGCCAAAAACATCCGTGTCTCCAATTGCGTTTGAATCCTCCAATCCCTTCCCTTTACTTTCTTGCAAGTTGCATGCTTTAATTTTCGCTGCCTATATACTCTTTGCATGCTTGCTTGAATTGTGTGATAATTGCTTGACTTGTCCTAAATTAGCTAAAATCTGCCAAACTCTAAAATTGGGAAAAGGTTAAGTTTTTATTGGTCAAGTAGTCTAATCACCCCCCCTCTAGACATACTTCAAGGTCCTACACCAGGCCCCTCCCGATCAACAGGACCCCGTTTCGAACATGGCTGGTCGAACACAACGCCGTTTCCTTCGTTGCGCGGTACGCCAGGCCTCGTTTCCATCGCCTGTTCCGTCCAAGCCCTCCCGATGAACATGACCACGCATTCCGTTCCGACCCAGCCGGTTAGCTCCCACGCGTTCCGTTGCCTCCCGATGAACACGACGCATTCCGTTGCCTCCCCATGAACACGACGACGACACTGTTTCTCCGTTCCGACCCAGCCATGTACGTATGTGCGAGTAGGCGTTCGAGACCCTGCCCGTATGTATGTACGTGGCCATATTTTCTTTCTTGCACCCTCGCCGCTGTACGTATGTGTACATGCTACGTGCGCGCCTCTACTGCGACACGTGCGCGCCTCTACATCTACGACATGTGCGCGCCTCTACATCGACCAGTATGTACATACACGTTCATGACCAGAATGACAACGCTACGTACGCTTCGACCAGGTGGGTCCCGACTATCAGGCACTTCCTTGTGTGCGAAGATGTAGCTGGTGGGTCCCAGCAGTCAGGGGGGCGAATCTTTTTTTTTGCCCGGACGCACTTCCTTGCATGCGAAGGTGTCGCTGGTGGGTCCCAGCGGTCAGGGGGGCGAATCATTTTGTTTTTTTGCCCGGACGCACTTCCTTGCGTGCGAAGATGTAGTTGGTGGGTCCCA
Source organism: Triticum aestivum (assembly GCF_018294505.1). NCBI lineage: Eukaryota > Viridiplantae > Streptophyta > Magnoliopsida > Poales > Poaceae > Triticum > Triticum aestivum. The sequence continues at coordinate 145,828,301 of NC_057810.1, forward strand.
GCAGTCAGGGGGAAACATTTTTTTCGTGAAATACAGTGGCCTGTCCGGTGGGTCCTAGCTGTCAGGTGGAGGAATCATTATTTTTCTTGTAATAAGGAGGCACTTCCTTGATGCAGCCGTGGACCCAGCTGTCAGCCTCTCCACGTACAGTCCATGTCCGATGGAAGTCGTTCCTTGACCACGTTGACTACGCTGCGCCGAGAGCACCAGGGCGATGGACGACGACGAGGCCTAGGAAGGGGACGACGGGGAGCCGGGGAAGACGCGGCAGTGGAAGCCCGCGCGAAGAGGAGTACGAGGGTTCACTAGTTCGGCTGCGGTGTGAGGCTGCCGTCGCCGCAGGGCCTGGCCAGCGGTGGGAATAGTAGGGGGCAGTGAGGCCTCCGCGGCAGCACAGCCGGCCACGGGAGGCAGGAGCACGCGACACGACCGGCGCTGCTTTGGGCGGCTGGAGCAAGAAGACTAGAGGTTGAAGAAGCACTACGGCCGTTGGATGGACATCGTATGGTCACTGGAGCTAGAATCGTCCATATTGACTAAAGTTGACAAAGGCCCCCATCCCAGTCAACTTAGTAGGCCCACAAGTCAGCCTCCCACCATGGTGGGTCCCAGCTAGCAAGGGGAGTATTCATTTTTTTGTGCGTAATAAGGAGGCACTTCTGGTGGGTCCGAGCTGACAGCGCGGGGAACATTTTTTTTGCGAAATACGCTGGCCCGTCCGGTGGGTCCCAGCAGTCAGGGGGAATTGTTTTTTTCGCAAAATAAGGTGGCCCGTCTGGTGGATCCCTGCTGTCAGGTGGAGGAATAATTATTTTGCACGTAATAAGGAGGCACTTCCTTGCGGCCGCCTGGACCCAGCTGTCAGCCTCTCCACGTACAGTACTCTTCCGATGGAAGTTGGTTGTTGACCACGTTGACCACGCCGCATCGAGAGCACTAGGGCGGTGGTCTGGACGACAGCGAGGCCTAGGAAGGGGACGACGCGGAGCCGGGGAAGACGCAGTAGTGGTAGCCCGCGCGGAGAGGAGTACAAGGGTTCACTGGTTTGGCTGCGGTGTGAGGCTGCCGTCGCCGCAGAATAACAGGGGGTGTGGGTGAGTAGAGGGATACCCTGGGCCAGCGGTGGGAGTAGTAGGGGGCGGTGAGGCCTCCGCGGCATCACAGCTGTCCACGAGAGGCAGGAGCACGCGGCAGGACCGGCGCTACTATGGCCGTTGGATGGACATCGTACGGTCACTGGAGCTAAAATCGTTCATATTGACTAAGTTGACAAAGCCCTCCGTCCCCATCAACTTAGTTGGCCCACAAGTCATCCTCCCACTATGGTGGGTCCCATCTAGCAGGGTGGGTATTCATTTTTTTTGTGCGTAATAAGGAGGCACTTCCTTGCGTGCGAAGATATAGCTGGTGGGTCCGACATGTCAGCGGGGGGAACGTTTTTTTCGCGAAATACAGAGGCCCTTCCGGTGGGTCCCAGCTGTCAGGTGGAGGAACCATTATTTTGCGCGTACAGTCCACAGCCGATGGATGTCGTTCGTTGACCACGTTGACTAGGCCGCGCCGAGAGCACCATGGCGGTGGACGACGGCGAGGCCTAGGAAGGGAACGACACGGAGCCGGGGAAGACTCGACAATGGTTGCCCACGCGATGGGGAGTACAAGGGTTTACTGGTCCGGCTGCCGTCGCCGGAAAATAACAGGAGGTGTGGGTGAGTAGAGGAATGGCCTGGCCAGCAACGAAGTAGGGTGGGGCGGTGCGGCCTGTGCGGCAGCACAGCCGGCCACGGGAGGCAGGAGCAGGCAGTCCCACCAGAGCTAGTTTGGGCGGCTGGAGCAAGAAGATCAGATATTGAAGAAGCAGCACGGCCGTTGGATTAACATCCAACGGTCACTGCTGCTAGAATCGTTTGTGGACTAAGTTGACAAAGCCAAAGTACATGTCAACCTAGTAGACCCACAAGTCAGCCTCCAAATCTATCCCAAACAGCATATAGCCCGAAATTTCTAGCCGGATTCAAATTAATTTTAAATCTAAATATACCTTAATTTAAATTCAATGAAATTTTACCCGCACAAAAACAATGAAATTTAAAATATCAAAATCCGTAAGAAAACAATATTTGGGAACTAATTGCCTGTTTGCTGTATTTTTTTCATTTTACAACCCATTTATTATTACTTATAGCCCATTTATTATTACTTATAGCCCATTTCTTATTACTTATAGCCATTTTCTGGGCAAAATGCATCCCTCCTCGTCTTGAAAGATTTCCGGCCCAGCAGCGCGTAGTAAAGCAAGTAGGCCTATGTTGGTTATTCTGCAAAAAACAAAATAGCTGGCTAGCCATTTTTCAGAAAGGAAAAAAACAAACTGAGTTGGTCATGTGCTAAACATATGAAATAAAATCCTGGGCTAGACGGGCCACGGGTCCCGCACAACCCAATTGATACCCTTCTCCATCCTGAAAAAACAAAATTACTGCGCGCGCTGCTGGGTCCCTACTGTCATTCTCACTGTCGGTGTCAAAACCGGTGGATCTCGGGTAGGGGGTCTCGAACTGTGCGTCTAGGCGGATGGTAACAGGAGACAAGGGACACGATGTTTTTACCCAGGTTTGGGCCCTCTCGATGGAGGTAAAACCCTACTCCTGCTTGATTGATATTGATGATATGGGTAGTACAAGAGTGGATCTACCACGAGATCAAGGAGGCTAAACCCTAGAAGCTAGCCTATGGTATGATTGTTGTTATGTCCAATGGACTAAAACCCTCTGGTTTATATAGACACCGGAGAGGGCTAGGGCTACACAGAGTCGGTTACAATGGTAGGAGATCTACATATCCATATCGCCAAGCTTGCCTTCCACGCCAAGGAAAGTCCCATCCGGACACGGGACGAAGTCTTCAATCTTGTATCTTCATAGTCTTGGAGTCCGGCCGATGATGATAGTTCGGCTATCCGGACACCCCCTAGTCCAGGACTCCCTCAGTAGCCCCCGAACCAGGCTTCAATGACGATGAGTCCGGCGCGTACATTGTCTTCGGCGTTGCAAGGCGGGTTCTCCTCCAAATTCCATGTGTTTGCCGAATAGTGTCCGGCTTCCTTATAAATGTTGCACTCCTTGGCTTCCACGCCCAATAACGGCCCTCTTCCACGTGTCGTATGAATGCGAAAGGCTAGGGTATTTTTACATTTTACCCCCTAGCTGCACGAATAAGCTGCCTATAAGAGAGGCAAGAATCTAGATCCAAATCACACCATCCTCCTTCCGCGAGTACTCATCGGAGCGCTTCTGACAAAAATCCACTCCATCATGGACCGTCGACGCGGCTCCTCCTCTCGTGCTCCCAGCCCTCAGCCAGGAGATTGGAGGAGATGTTCAGTCCCGCACAGCGAGCTGGTGACGCTCCAAGCGGAGGGATACCTCCCTCCGGCCTTTATGGTCCCGGTCCGAGCCGGCCTGGCCACCTACAAAGGTGGAAAGCAGGTGGAGAACACCCCCAGTCCCTCCAAAGGAGAGCGGGTGTGTTTCATCCCTTATCTAATAAGGGGACTCGGATTTCCCATACATTCGTTTCTCCGGGGGCTTCTGGAGTTTTACGGACTCCAGCTTCATCACCTTACGCCCGCCTCCATTCTGCACATTGCGGGCTTTGTAGCTCTTTGCAAGCTGTTCCTGGGCATCGAGCCCCATTTTGCACTGTGGAAGAGACTGTTTTGCCTCGTACCCTGTTCTCACGAGGGGTCGATATATCAAGTGGGCGGAGCCGAAATATGGCGCATCGCCGGGACCGGATATCTATCCGGAACCCCAAAGAAGGCGTCCGAAGACTGGCCCTCAGAATGGTTTTATGTGGAAGATGCTCCACTGCCGGACCCAGTTTGGATCGGCCTCCCAGAGTTCAGCAATGCTCCTTTGAAGAAACACCTGAGTTGGCGCCCGCGGAGCCCCCAACAGGAGGATGACAGGAGCGTCCATTATCTGATGGGCCGGATAAGGTTGCTGGCTCATTCCGGATTGACCATGATTGGAGTCATGGCCACGTGCATTATGCGAGGGGTGCAGCCACTCCAATATAGGGGCCACCCCATGTGGGATTTCAATGGGGAGAATGACGCCACCCATTATGGCTGCAAAGGGCCGGGATCGGCCGCAGATCTGGTGAAGATCTTGTCTGGCTTGTACAAGGGGGAGAAGGAGGACTTCCTCCAAACGAGCCCATTGAACGGATTCTCCATGAATAACCCTCGAAGCTGGGTAAGCAGACGTTTATTCATCCGATCCGTGCTTTCAAAGTTAAGTGTCTCACTTTATGTTTTCACGCAGGAACTGCGCTGGGATGTGGAGGGCATACACAGTCCGGCTCCACAACCCGAGGATCCGGGAAGATCCCTTGATCCGGCCTCCAAAGAGGATCCGGACATAAAGGTGGAGCTGATTGACGGGGTGTTCCACCAACTTAGCATGAAAAATGCTCTAGTCGCCATTACAGCTGACTACCCCGGTTTATCTCCGGCTTCCAGGTAACTATGACCGGAGCCCTGACACCATTACTTCGTCCGTGCTTATTTCTGACCACCGCATACCAACGGCGTCTCGCAGGAGGTGCCTTCAAGGCGGGAAGCTGATCCCGCGGCAGCTGACCAACCAGGGTCAGTTCGGCCCAGCAGGCGGAAGAGGTGTGCCATGCGAATTGAAACGTCGCCGCAACGGTACGGCACGCCACCGTTTTTAAGAAAAAGACCCCTGTGAAGTATATTGATGCTTATAACTTTTCCAGGAGAAAGAGCGCTCACCGGACTGTGCCCGGAGAGGTTGCCAACCAGGCCTCCGCCAGCCAGGCTCCAACACCTGGTCCAGAGGGGGAGGCAAGCGCAAGGTGCGAGCCGGATGCTCCTCCAACAGAGGATGCCGACAGGCTGTCCGCCACCAGGTCTGAGGTGGAGAGCGCCATGAATCATAGGCGCCACCGGACAGTTCTTCGTGACACGTGTTTCTCCCTGGAGGCGTTGAATGCCTTTAACGCGAGAGACGCGCACCTCCGTGCCACTCAAGATGGTTTAACCAGAGCCATGAAGCAGTATGTGAAAGACATACGGGTAAGGGATTTAATAGTTGTATATGCCAGTAGCCCCCGAGACTTAAAGTAGTTAAAATAACTGATTTAAGGATCATTTGATATGCAGGATCTTACGGAGAAGAATACCCAATTGTCCCAGGAGCTACAAAAGTGCAAGGCCCAACTTGAGGCCGCACTAGCCGCCGCAGGAGGAGACACAGAGACCCCTCCGGTAACACATATTTCAAAAATACAAGCAGTGTGCGGCGTGCGTATAAGTCTGACAATAATATTGCAGATGTTGCCGGACTTGATCCGGACAAGCAACAGCTATTGCGCCAGCTGAAGGCCGGTGAGAGGGTGCTTATGAAGGTGCAGCAGGAGAGGAACAAACTCCAAGATGCCCACACCCAGCTTGGAGAAGAGCTAAAAGGTGTTCGGGCCCAGCTGTCTGGCTCTGTGAAGGAGAATCAGCGGCTTCGTCGCGGCATCTATAGTAAGTGCTTGAGCAAACTCTTTTGAAAAGAAGAGTTCCGCGAGGAAGTCGATTGACAGAATGTGTCTATAGGTGTGCTCACAGGTCGCCCTGCGAAGGAAATGCCTGGTTCAATGGGTGACCAACTTCCCGAGCTGCTGCAACTGCACGAACGTGTTCGGCAGGCGATGAGTGGCGTCGCCCAGGCCTTATGGCCGTCCGTCTCCCTACCCGAGGGTCTTGGAGGGCTTGCGGAGAAGCTTCAGGGAGCACGGCAGCGCTTCCGTCTATGGAAGATATCGGCCTGTCGTCAAGGCGCCAGGGAGGCCTGGGCCATGGTGAAGACACGGTACAAGAAGGCGGATCCGAACCACATGGCCGAGGTCGGACCTGTGGGGCCCGATGGGAAGGAGATCCCTGTGAGCTTAGTGTACGGCCAAGTAGAGTTGGCCGCTAAGTATTCCCAACGGGACTGTAAATTAGAGAGCCTGTTAGATGGGATTGAAGAGGAGTACAATCAGTCAATGTGACGATGTATTTTTTAAAATGACATGTATAATGCCTTCTAGCCGGATTGTAGATCATTTGTCTTGCGCACCTTTTCGCTTCAACCTCGGGACCCAACAGTCCGGAGTGTGTCCGAATACCCTCGCGGTTATGCAAAAAACCGAGGCATGCATGGAGACCAGGCGTAGGGGTCATTAGTGCTTTATCAGATAAGTGCCCAACTAGTTATGTTATATTACATGGTTAGTAAGAAACATCTTCCAGGGAGAATAGTTTCGTTAGGGGTTCCTTTCCTTGGGAGGCATGCCCTAAAGTGCATGTTCGGACTGCGAAAACAGCAGGAAAACATCTGGGGGCAGATAAATAAATAAATTAGAAATCATCTTTCAAGTCACTGACCGAATATTCCCTTAAGAACGCTAGCTTTCGGCTTCACCCAGTCTGAGGTACACATCCGGCTGACCCGGCAGTAACAATCGCAGAGGTGCTCCCTTTACCTCCTAGCTGAACAATCGGGAACGTAGGGGTAAGCACAGGAGCCAGGCAACCCAGCTTGGCCAAAACTTAAGTCATATCGATGCATATAATGGTGAATAAAAGGTACATGCGGAAGTTTGACGCATGTGTTGGGCATAAAGCCCGTATAAATAAGCTTCTGTTGAGGAAGCCCCCAGGTATAATGAGTGCGAGTAGCATGTCAAGTGTGTGCGAACAATGCGCAAATCAGCCCTCAAGGACTTTATGAGAAAGGTGGGAGAAAAGAGAGAAACAAAAGACAACTAAAGTATAAAATGTGGACGGAGGAAGGAGACGAACTCTGAGTCCGGCGCTAGGCGTAGAATCTTCGGAGGCGGGCTACGTTCCATGGGTTCGGCTCGAGTCGGTTGTCCGATGCGTTTCGCAGATGGTATGCTCCGCCGGTCAGGACTTGGTCGATGATGAAGGGACCTTCCCATTTGGGCTTGAGTTTGTCCTTCTTGTCCGGCAGGCGTAGAACTAGTTCGCCAACATTGTAAGTTTTAGCCCGTACTTCTCTGCTTTGATATCTTCGAGCCTGCTGCTGATAAAATGCGGAACGAGCCTTTGCCACATCGCGCTCCTCCTCCAATGCGTCCAAGCTGTCCTGCCGATCCAACTCGGCTTCTCTTTCTTCGTACATGCGCACTCGAGGTGAGTCATGAATTATATCGCAGGGCAAAACTGCCTCTGCGCTGTATACCATAAAGAATGGTGTGAATCCGGTAGTACGGTTTGGCGTGGTCCGCAGCCCCCAGAGTACGGAGTCGTGCTCCTCTACCCAGTGCATGTTAGATTCCATAAGGGACCACACTAATCTGGGTTTGATGCCGCTCATGATTTGACCATTTGCTCGTTCAACTTGACCATTGGTTTGAGGGTGATAGACTGAAGCGTAGTCGAGCTTAATGCCCATATTTTTGCACCAGAGTTTAACCTTGTCGGCCATGAAGTTCGTGCCATTATCGGTGATGATGCTGTGGGGGACGCCATAACGGTGTACTACCCTGGATATGAAGTCTATCACAGGTCCGGATTCGGCCGTTTTAACTGGCTTGGCCTCTATCCATTTGGTGAATTTGTCCACCATTACCAATAGGTATTTTTGCTTATGGGTTCCCCCTTTAAGGGGTCCAACCATGTCAATCCCCCAGACCGCGAACGGCCAGGTGATGGGTATAGTTTTGAGGGCGGTGGGTCGCATGTGGCTTTGATTAGCAAAAAGCTGGCACCCGACGCATCGCTGGACTAAGTCCTGAGCATCTGCCCGGGCCGTCGGCCAATAAAATCCTGTACGGAAGGCCTTGCCTACAAGGACCCGGGCTACAGCGTGGTGCCCGCCGAGTCCGGCGTGAATTTCAGCTAGCAGATTTCGCCCTTCCTCTTCGGAGATGCACCTTTGAAGGACTCTGGTTGTGCTTTTCTTATAAAGCTCTCCCTCATGGACCTTGTAGGCTTTAGATCGCCGAACTATGCAGCGGGCCTCATTTTGGTCTGCGGGAAGTTCCTGCCTAATTAAGTAGGCTAGGAATGGTTCCGTCCACGGGGCAATTACTGCCATTATTTCGTGGGCTGAAGGTGTTATTTCATTGGCTGAGCCATCGATTGTGTCAGAATGTTCCGTGTTGGGTGGTACGGTTGGTTCCGGGTTGTTATTTCCGGACTCCTCTTCCCATAATACGGATGGCTTAAAGAGCCGCTCCAGGAAGATGTTTGGAGGGACGGCGTCGCGTTTTGCGCTGATGCGTGCCAACACGTCGGCTGCCTGGTTATTATCCCGGGCTACGTGGTGGAATTCGAGTCCTTCGAACCGAGCTGACATTTTTAAGACGGCGTTACGATAGGCTGCCATTTTTGGATCCTTGGCGTCAAAGTCTCCGTTTACTTGGGATATTGCAAGGTTTGAGTCCCCACGCACTTCTAGGCGTTGAATACCCATGGAGATTGCCATCCGGAGACCATGTAGAAGGGCCTCGTATTCGGCTGCATTGTTGGAGTCCGTGTACATTATCTGAAGTACGTATTGGACTGTGTCTCTGGTTGGGGACGTCAATACGATGCTAGCCCCCAAGCCGGCCAACATTTTGGAGCCGTCGAAATGCACGATCCAATTGGAGTATGCGTCGTACTCTTTAGGGAGTTCGGCTTTGGTCCATTCGGCGACGAAGTCAGCCAAAACTTGCGACTTTATAGCTCGCCATGGTTTGTAGGTTACGTCGAATGGTAAGAGCTCGATGGCCCATTTTGCAATCCTGCCCGTCGCGTCGCGGTTGTTTATAATGTCGTTGAGAGGTACTTCGGAGGCAACTGTTATCGAACACTCTTGAAAGTAGTGTCGCAGCTTCCGGGATGCCATGAACACCGCGTACGCTATCTTTTGATAATGTGGATACCGGGACTTGCATGGTGTTAAGACAGTGGATACGAAGTACACTGGTTTTTGAAGAGGGAATTTGTGTCCTTCTGTTTCTCGTTCGACGACGAGTACCGCGCTGACAACTTGATGTGTTGCCGCGATATATAATAACATCGGTTCGCCCAGGTTAGGCGCGGCCAGGACCGGATTTGTTGCCAATATGGCCTTTATTTCTTCGAGTCCGGCCATGGCAGCATCCGTCCACTCGAAGTGTTCGGTGCGCCTGAGGAGGCGATAGAGGGGCAATGCCTTTTCTCCCAAACGGGAGATGAAGCGGCTTAAAGCCGCCACACATCCAGTTAATTTTTGTATTTGTTTGAGGTCTTTTGGGATATCCAACTGTGACAGAGCTCGGATCTTGGCTGGGTTTGCTTCAATTCCTCTACCGGATACAATGAAGCCTAGGAGCTTTCCGGCTGGTACGCCGAAAATGCATTTTTCCGCGTTGAGCTTGATGTCATATGCTCGGAGGTTGTCGAATGTGAGCCTCAAGTCGTTTACTAGAGTTTCGACGTGTTTGGGCTTGACGACCACGTCGTCTATGTATGCCTCCACTGTTTTGCCGATCTGGGTAGCCAGACATGTCAGAATCATGCGCTGATATGTTGCGCCAGCGTTTTTGAGTCCGAAGGGCATTGTGTTGAAGCAGAATGGTCCGTATGGAGTAATGAATGCCGTTGCGGCTTGGTCTGCCTCTGCCATCTTGATTTGATGGTAGCCGGAGTATGCGTCGAGGAAGCACAATGAATCATGTCCTACGGTAGCATCGATGATTTGATCGATGCGGGGAAGGGGGAAAGGATCCTTTGGACAAGCCTTGTTAAGGTCTTTAAAATCGACACACAGGCGCCATGATTTGTCCTTTTTTGGTACCATTACCAGGTGCGCTAGCCAGTCCGGATGTTTGATGTCTCTGATGAATCCGGCTTCCAATAGTTTTGCTAGCTCCTCTCCCATTGCCTGTCTTTTGGGTTCGGAAAATCGCCGAAGAGCCTGTTTGACTGGCTTGAATCCTTTTAGGATGTTTAGGCTGTGTTCTGCCAATCTGCGTGGGATTCCTGGCAAATCTGAAGGGTGCCAGGCAAAGATGTCCCAATTCTCCCAAAGGAATTATCGTAGTGCGGCGTCTACATCAGGGTTTAACTGTGCCCCAATGGAGGCCGTCTTTGTGGGGTCCGTTGGATGGACCTGGAATTTGACTATTCCGTTCGCTGGTTTAAAAGAGGTGGACTTGGATCTCTTATCGAGTATCACATCGTCCCAATTCACCATAGAGCGCAGTGCAGTGAGTTCCTCTGCCGCTAGGGCTTAGGATAGTGCCTCTAGGGCTAGTGCGGCTGTCTTGTTTTCGGCACGGAGTGCTATGTCCGGATCACTGGCAAGAGTGATGGTTCCATTGGGCCCGGGCATTTTAAGCTTCATGTACCCGTAATGGGGTATGGCTTGGAAAATTGTAAATGCCTCTCGTCCTAATAAAGCGTGATATCCGCTGCTGAACGGGGCCACTTGGAACGTGACCTCCCCGGACCTGTAATTGTCCGGCGAGCCGAACACCACATCAAGTGTGATTTTTCCTGTGCAGCGTGCTTCCCACTGGGGATTATTCCTCTAAAGGTTGTGCTGCTTCGCTCAATGCGGCTCTAGTCTATTTCCATTTTTCGAAGGGTTTCCTTGTAGATGAGGTTTAATACGCTGCCGCCATCCATGAGTACCTTGGTAAGACGAAAGCTGTCCACTATTGGACTGAGGACCAATGCGGTTGGTGCTCGGGTTGTTCGGAATTTAGGTTCGTCGCTGGCGTTGAAGGTGATAGCCATGTCGCTCCATGGATTTGTTGTTGCTACTTGGTAGACTTCGGCGAGGCTGCGGATTGTTCGTTTCCACATATTATTTGATGCGAAAGTCTTGAAGACTGTTAATACCGTACTGGTACTGTTGTGGTGGTTCTCCGGGGCTAGAAGCTCTTCGCCACTTTTGGCCACCTGCCGCAGTATCCAACATGCTCGAAGGCTATGTGTTGGAGTGGCGCCCTCTGTACTATGAATTTTACAGGGTCCGCTGAGCCATCCCTCCAGTACGGTTCCGTGCCCTTTATGGGGTTTTTGCTTTTTGGTTTTTGTCTCGGGTGCCTGAGCATGATGCACCCTTTTGTTTCGGACTAGGGTTGTGTTCGGAGCCGGATTGTCCCAAAACTTAGATTCGGTTTTCCGGACACTCTCCATCCCACAGTACTTTCGTACTATGGACGCCAGGTCGGTGAAGTGTGTAATTTCGCGACGACTTACATCGTTCAAGATTCCCTTGTCCGTGCAATTGTTGCAGAAAATTGAAATTGCGTTTTCCTCACGGCAGTCCTTTATCCTGTCCATAACCAGGAGGAATCTGGCCCAGTAATGATGTACTGTTTCAGCAGGCTCTTTCCGGATTTGAGATAGATCGCATATGTTTGGGTGGGTGGGTGGAATTGAGTCCGGAACCCTGCCCAACTTGAGGCTCAAGGGCCGAAAAGTTTCCGAATTTGGAAGCTTGGATTGCCGGATGTTGTCCAACGAGTCTGGTCCGCTGCCTGACTTTAGGTTCAGTACTTGATCGACGTCCGTCCCTCTGTGGAAATCTGGCATGCAGGGGTCAGGAGTCCGGACATAACGGGTCTTTAATACAGAAGAAGAGTCGTCGCGTTGTTCCTCTACCACCGCAACGTGGTGGGTAACCTAGGGGGAGTTAATCTCTCTCAGATCGGTTTTAAGCCCAATCTGATCGTAGTCTGTAGAGACCCCCAGGGCAGCGATGCGATCCAAGAGCTCGTTTACAGAAGAGAGCTTAATCGGATCCAGCTTCTCGGTGAATTCCGAGCTGACGCGAAGATCGCTTTTGATGACCCGAGAGGTCATCATCGAAGCGGCGGCCGAACAGGCGGTCAAAAGAAAACCACCTAGCCGGATAGTTTGGCCGGCGGCCAAAGCTCCTTTGGCAATGGTACCGTCTTTAAAGACGGGAAGAGGCATCCTTCCTGATCGTGACGGCACAGAGGAACTCTCAATGAAAGCACCAATGTCGGTGTCAAAACCAGCGGATCTCGGGTAGGGGGTCCCGAACTGTGCGTCTAGGTGGATGGTAACAGGAGACAAGGGAAACGATGTTTTTACCCAGGTTCAGCCCCTCTCGATGGAGGTAAAACCCTACTCCTGCTTGATTGATATTAATGATATGGGTAGTACAAGAGTGGATCTACCACGAGATCAAGGAGGCTAAACCCTAGAAGCTAGCCTATGGTATGATTGTTGTTATGTCCTACAGACTAAAACCCTCCGGTTTATATAGACACCGGAGAGGGCTAGGGCTACACAGAGTCGGTTACAATGGTAGCAGATCTACATATCCGTATCGCCAAGCTTGCCTTCCACGCCAAGGAAAGTCCCATCTGGACACGGGACGAAGTCTTCAATCTTGTATCTTCATAGTCTTGGAGTCCGGCTGATGATGATAGTTCAGCTATCCGGACACCCCCTAGTCCAGGACTCCCTCACTCACCATGTACAGTCATCTCCTTATTCCTCTCGATTGTTGACCATGTTGACAACACTGGAGGGCGACACCGCGGCGAGCGCGGAGGACGATGGTGAGGCCTCGGACGGGAACGAACAGGAGCCGGGGAAGATCACAACCAGCCGTGGGAGGTGGGAGCAGGCGGTCCCGCCGGTGCTGGTTTGGCTTTGGCGGCTCGAGGAAGAAGAGACTGAAGAAACGCGACAGATGTTGAATGTCAATTGAACGGTCAAGGTTGGCACAATCATTTTTTGACTAAGCGGACACCAAGTAGCATACTTTTTTATATATATAGGAAGAAAACTGCGAGGAAAATGCGTTCGTTTGCCGTCCTCCTCACAGGGAACGTTCGCCACATAAGTCACTAGCACCCTTGGTTTTCAACCGAGAGGTCTTGGGTTCGAGTCCGAGGAACTCTCAATTTTGTCCTCCTTCCTTCCTCGCAAAAAAGGGAAAGAAAATCAAAGACTTGGGAAGGCGTACAGAACAAGCTAGTGTACCAGTGAAGAGACATTGCCGAGTTTTAGAAAAAAGAAAGATGTGCTCCTGTAGCTGGTTCGAATCCAAACCTAGACTATGACTATATATGGTGCTATGCTATTCTGCAAGTAATGAAACTGACATATCCAATGTTCGCTTCTCCTCTTCTCTACTTACTCTGCCTAGCATTAGAAGCTCTGGCCGCAGCAACCATGTCCGTTGGCTGCTCGTCCACCTGCTCTTCAGCAGGCAACAACCAGATATGCGCCAAGTCGCCACCCGTACCATCGCCTGTGGGTCTCATCACACCCCCGCCGGCATGCGCACCGCAGCCGATTGCTCATTGCAGCCCGCTGCCGTTGGTGTGGTGCCACTACTGCAAATCACGCAGAGTCATCCGTCGCGTCTCAACCACAATCTGCAACCCTGGCCGAGTCTTCTACAAATGCCCGAATCATGGGGTAATAATATGTTTAAGTGTTGTTCTGCTACTTTCAGTTGCTTATTTTTTTAATAGTTTGGTTGATGATCTTCCAATTTGATTCGTGCAGAAAAGGGAAGATTCGTGTGATTTGTATTTCTGGGAAGTTGCTGATGTGGGGGAATGCAACTACGCTGATTATTTGGTTGGCCGAGGAATCCCAATACCAACAGGTTGGGGTGTTGGACAAGTAACTGAAGGAACGGTAGAAGAGGAAGGTGCAGAGCAGAAGGTTAAAGACGCAGTTCCTCTGATCATGGCCAAGCAACAACTGTTGAACGACCTTGACAGCAATGAGGAGATGAAAGAGCTTGTGAAGATAATGGGCAAAATCGATGTGCTCTGTAGGATGATTGTCTCTTTATTTGCAGTGTATGTAGCACTCGTGATGTATTTAGTGGCTACAACATGAGCACTTTGCTGAAACTAGTAATGAATGAAACCTGTGTAGTAGGCTGGGCGTAGTGTTGTGAACATATAATGATTTCTATTAATGGAAATCAGGGGGTATCCCCTTTTGCTCATATAAATAAATAGATAGCAGAGGCCCTGTCGGGTCAGCTTTGTTCTCATTCGAAGACGTCGAGAAAATTGCAGTCCAACAGCAAACTATTTCCACAAATTCAAGTTTCACAGCCAAATATGAGTACAACTAAACAACAATGTCATCATGTTTTAGTTGTCATACAATCAACATACATAACAAGTGATGTTCTCATAGCAAAATACTGAACAACATGTTCATCAGGTTTCAGCTGTCATAGCAAACACAATTTCACATAGTAGATAAAAAAACGTCTTCTGACAGGCAAGTACGACAAAAGCAATGTAATCATCATCCGCAGCAGCAGCGTCAACATCTTCGCCATGTGTATCGGTCTGAATCGTAATTCCCCACGGTGTCATCTTCTTCTTCGTCCTCAACGTCCTCGAACGTTGGATTCTTCTTGATCAACTCTTGTATGTCCACAGCACGACAGGCAATCATTTCGCCGGCGTCATTGACGTGATGGTTCTCAAAGATATTAGGAACATCTGTGTTATCTTGTACATCAGGAGCAGTGTAAGCATCATCTTGTTGTGCAACTTCATTAAACGAATTCCTTTGCTCAAACCTTTGCAATACTCTCCAGTCATCGCTACGTGCAAATGCGTCTTCCAAGAAAAATATCTGTGTTGCTTGATTTGCCAAAATAAAAGGCTCGTTGGTCTGGTACGCCGCCTTGACATTGATGGATTTGAAATAATCATCAGCTCTGGGTTTTGCGATCCTGGAAAACAGGTTATACCAACGACAGCACAACAGAATCACACACCGATGATCCTCGAAACTGGAGATATACTACAACTGAACAATGTCTGTTATGTTAACATACATTTCAGTTGTCTCTTTATCATACGTATCCGTGCTCATGATGGCACTGTTTTGTGTCTTCCTGCCTTCGTCTCGTGCAAGGGTGTTGCAGCGCACATCTCCAACAACGCAAGATTCATAATGTCTTACCCGAGTATCAGGACCCATTGCTAGTGAGTAAAGGGCATCATCAACTGCCTGCCCATCCTCCCGCATCTTCTTAACCTATGGTTAGAAAATAGACAAGCTGATCATCTTATGTACTCAATATATTAAAAAACTGACAGTGCACTTCAAAAGCTTACAAGTTTGTCAATGTTTCTTGGATTTTGCGGCAGTAACTCCTCTTTGTACATGCTGCACAACATAGTGATCGCGTCAAACATCTAAATATATAAGAATGTGCTGCAAGTTTAGTAGATTACGATGTATAAGCTGCAGTACTGCACTTACTTGATATAAGGTCGTATCTCAGGACAGTTATTCAACACATACCAAACCATTTTGTCCAAATCTTTAGGTTTGTCCTCTTGTCGACTCTTCCCTGTAACTCGAACCGAATAATCGAAAACATTGAGCCCGAGATTGTCTTGACCCACCTCTTTGCTAAGCTGATCAGCTGTTTCAATGTATTTTGAGCAGAATGTCAACGCTTCTGTAGCAATGTAGGCCTCTGCAATGGAACCCTCGGGTCTAGCTCTGTTCCTAACATAGCCCTTGAAAGTGCCTAGCCGCCTTTCAATAGGGTACATCCAGCCATACTGTACTGGACCTCTAAGTAGTGCCTCATCAGGTAGATGAACAGCCAAATGCACCATCACATCAAAGAAGGCTGGAGGATATATCTTCTCAAGGTCGCATATGATATTTAATATCTTGTCTCTAAGATGCTCCAAAGCATCTATCCTGATATTTCTACTGCAGAGTTCCCTGAAGAATTGTCCCAACTCTGCAACTGCTCTGTATAAGTCAGGGCGGCCCAATCCTCTAAGGATAACAGGTAAAACCCTTTGAAGTAGGACGTGGTAGTCATGAGTTTTCAACCCTTTTACCTTGTTTCCATCTGCACTGACTCTCCTTTCAGGGTTGGAAGCAAATCTAGGTGGGAATCTCACACGTGACAGGACCTCGTAGAATTCTTTTCTTTTTACCTTGTCCAAGATGTACACAGCTGGTGCCATATCCCGTGGTTTACCTTCACCTTGCACCTGCAAATCCTTTCTAATACCCAGGTGTGTCAAATCAATCCTAGATTTTAAGGTATCTTTCGTCTTGCCTTCAATGTTAAGAAGTGTGCCGATAATGCTGTCACATATTTTTTTCTCGATGTGCATCACATCAAGATTATGCCGCAGATCCAAATCTTTCCAATACTCCAAGTCCCACAAAGTGGACCTGCGGGTAAACAATAATCTCTCTTCTACCGTGCCATGCTTCCTTTTCCCGCTACCATTACCAGGATGGTTTCCTGGTGTAATATGCCCGACCTTCTCTAATTCCACTTGCAACTCATCGGCGGTGAGCCTCTTTGGTGCATCACAATTTTCATGCTTTGCATTGAACACATGTCTTCGGTATTTTCTAGGATGCGGCTTGTCCTTGGCAAGGAAACGACGGTGTCCAATGTAACAGATCTTGCTAAGTATTGCGTATGATAACGGATTCCTGTCACAGCGAACACATGCATTGTAACCATGTGTCGTTCGCCCTGACATAGTGCCCAAAGCCGCATAATCATGGATGCGCCAAATTACAACAGCACGCAGAAAGAAATCAGTTGGTGGGCTGCTATATAGGTCTCGAGTGAGAACACCCTTCCATAGCTGTTGAAGTTCCTCCACAAGAGGCTCCATGAACAAATCAAAATCCTTTCCAGGACTTTTTGGACCTGGGATGAGCAAGGCCATCATGTAGTTTAATTCTTTGGTGCACACATTTGGAGGCATGTTGTAAGGGATAACAAGCACTGGCCACATGCTATATGTGGCGCTCTGGTGGCCAAATGGGTTAAATCCATCTGAAGCTAAGCCAAGTCTAATGTTTCTCGGGTCAGCAGCAAACTCTTTGTGTTTATCATTGAAGCTTTTCCACTCACTACCATGAGATGGATGGCTCATTACATTTTGATCTCTGTACTCCTGGTTCCTAGAATGCCACAGTACATCCTCTCTTGTTTCAGCATCATGAAACAACCTCTGCAATCTTGGTGTAATTGGAAAATGTCTCAGAACATTATGAGGAACCCTCTTCACAGCATCACCATCTTTCCATCTTGATGATTTGCATTTCGGGCATTCACTTAAGTTGGCATAATCCTTCTGAAATAGAACACAATTATTCTTACAAACATGGATCATATCATATCCAATTCCAAGTACACAAAGGAAATTCTTCATTTTACTGTAGGTGTGTGGCAGCTCAGACACATCTGGGAAAGATTTGCGGAAAGCAGCCAACATCGCATCGAATGATTTGTTGGTCATCCGCTCAGATGTCTTCACCTGAAGAAAGGTGGCCATAGCTGAGAATACTAACAGCTTATTTCCTGGGTGACAGCAACGTTGCATTGTTCCAACATGCGGGCCCATCGTTTTTCTTCTGCAAGTGAAAGTTCACGGAATGCACGAGCATTTCGTAGCACTGTTTCAATGTTGGTCAAATTCACTGGCTCCGCCACCACCACCTCCTCCTCCTCTTCCACCTGAGCATCAGGCAGATCAAGATGGTGATCTGCTGCTTCCACGTAGTCAATAACATTGACGTTCACAGCTTCACCATGATGAACCCACCTAGTATATGTGACCGACATCCCATACAAGTGTAGATGATTTTGCACAGTTGACTGGGGTCTTGTAACTGAATTCATACAACTGCTACACGGGCAGAGCACATCTGATTTCGGACCACCATACTCAGCTCTGATAAAGTTCATGAAGTTTTCAACCCCCTCGACATATGCAGCGGAGAATCTTCGAGCAGAAGTTATCCAAGTCCTGTCCATCTGTTAGACATACAAATTAGTTCTTCTACTAGATATTACAGGAAAAACATATATGCTTTTTTATGAAGTCCAGAAAAAAAATACCTAGGTCGATGTCTAAAGCTATGGCAAGATATTTGGACGAGCAGATCTAAGTAACGAAATATATGTAAAGCTAATTCAGCAAACATATTTGAGTGCTAAATTATGGCAGGCTGTTTCAGCAGTCAATGAGCCCGAGCACACAGCCATCAAACTATCGAAGGCCATCGCAGCAACAAAGATCGAGTATAAAATGGTGTAGAGCTATTTCAGCTAACAGATTGGCTACTAGACCATGGCAATCTACGTCACAATAAATATATGGCAGGATATTTTAGCTACTAATAGGCCTTGGCATGCCATCTCAGCTAAGCAGATTGAGTGCAGAACAGGGCAAGGAAGCTTCTTAAGCAGAGCATATTGATAGTAAACTACTTCGGCAAATAGTGAGATTAACAGCGTCTATCAGCTAACATTCAGCGCTACACTGACATGAACGGGGCCTCAGTTTAGAATGCGCGTACCGTGGGAGAAGCTGACCGCCGTGCGTCTCCACACAAACGTCGCCAGCGGTGGCGGCACTGACCATCGTGCGCCTCCACAAGAACGTAGCCAGAGGTGGCGGCGCGGCTAGAGGATGGCAGTCTACGAGAGCGTACTGTGGGAGCGAGAGGATCGCCGTGCGACCCCTCGACGAACCGCGGCGCCGACGTATCGGCGCGGCGGGGAGGGCGGCTTTGGCGGAGCGAATGGAGTGGAGAGGGATGGGGGAGGGGGGTTTGGGGAATATTTGGCCGAAGGGTGGTTGAATAGAATTTGGGGGGAATTTTTGTGGGGGGGGGAGGATTTTTGCGCGGTGGGCGGGGGGAGTTTGGCGCATGGTTGGTTTCTCCAAGTGCAGTCCCACGTGTTAGTGAAGAGGCAAGCCGAAGCACGTTCCGTTTGTGTGAGCCGTGTGCAGGACCGAACGTGTGTGGGGTGCAATGCGACCACGACAGGAGTGTTGTGAGTGTACCGCCTTTTTTCCTTTTAAACTAGGTGCTTCGCCCCCTCAAAAGAAATGTTGCTTCGTGCGATCCATCGATACTACTACTAGTAATCCGGTAATCCCGACTAAAACGGCACGGCCGGGTCTTTTCCCGCGCGATATGCTGGGAGGTTGGCTTAGTTGGGTTCTTTAGATTTGTCTCGGTTCAATAAAAAGCAGAGTTGGTGATGATGGTGTGTCTGTCATCCTGCAATATAGGCCGTTCGATCTATATCTAACGGATAGGAAGGAAACTATGACAATTTACCCGCACTCCTCTCCACATTTGCAGATAAGGCTTTCCCTCGTTCATCCTTTTCTCCCACAAGATCTTGATCTTCCGTGCACTAGTACTCCTACAATATGTATATTATTGTGAAAGTTCATATACACCGGCCGAGATTAATGCAAACACGGCAGATTTTCAATACATTTCGAACTTTTATAAGACAGAAAAATAAAAGAAACCCGACCCTAAACCTATTCTACGGCGGCGACTGACGTCCTCCATCTGCGATCTCTATGTACGGGGGCGGGGTTCAAGACCCATGAAGTGAAGGTGCGGTCTCCGGCGAGGAAGAGTAGAACACGGGATACGGACCGGCCAGTTGGCACACCATGCCCTGCCGCCTCCCATGCCCTACTCATCCTCGGAGGAGTCCCCGACCTCGGCGGTGCCGGACGTTGGACGGCGGCATGTAGGACGCATGGCTAACGGTGCTCCCATCGTCGGCCGCCAGCGTGGCCACCGCTTGTGCGGTCCCGTCCGTGTCCGGCTACGCCGCTATTGCGTCGCGAGAGGCGACTTCAGCGAGGGCGGCGACGTCGAGCTTCATCCCCGAAGACAAGCTCTCCTGCAGAGTGTTCGCACTTGTGGTCATGGCGGATGTGGTGTCAGGTAGGAGGACGATGCGCTATGGTGTGGAGGTTAGCTGGGCGTTGCCGCTTTAAGTAGCGCATTCCAGTGAGGCCAAGCGTCCGGGTGCGTCATTAAGTCGCCGGAGTTGGTTCCTCGGGCACCGAGCCTCTTAACGACGACATACGAATGGACGGCATGAATGCGGGCAGCTGGCGCCGGCTGGGAATGCACCGCGCGATGGTGCGAGGGACAAGGGCTTTGGTGAGCCAGGGTAGTCAGCTGCGGTCGTGGCAACGTTGGAGATGCCCTTTGCTCAAATGCGATCCCCGCAAGTCATTGAAAAAGCAAGACGACCCGGCATGGTCTCAGGTCCAGAGGATGCAGTTGGCCGTGCTACACCACTCCGTGGACGCGTCGCGGCACCCCGTGCATCCTCGACGAGCCGGGTGTTGGGGTGTGTTTGGATTGTGGCCAAAGTGCACCTTACCAAAATTTTGGTCATGACCCAATGATTGGTCTTTGTTTGGATGGTTGCCATTTCTTTGGCATGCCAATGAACTCTAGCCAACTCTAGTTCATTTTTCTTGCCAATCGGCCAAAACATGGGCAACCAATACCTCAACCAAAATTTTGGCTACCCAATGCTTTGATGGGGCAACCTTGGGCACAAACCAAACATACCGTTGGTCGTGCCACAGCACAAACGCCACCCTCGGCACACTGAAACCGACCGTGTCTATCGACGATATGAGCGTGTCGCTCACCGTGGTCGCCGTGTCCAGAGGCGGTGCTGGAGCTGCGCCCCGTTGTTGGCCCCAAAGACCCACATGAACGGTTGTCGGTGGCGAGGAGGTCGTGGGCCAGCTCCTCCATTGGACTAGTCTGCGCTACATCGTCCCGACGGGTGTGCCCCACATGTCGGTTTCCCTGTTTTCCCGGCCATATTCAAGCGTCAGTGCTCCGCGTTGTGCATTAGGCCTTTCACTATGTAGGCCAAGCGAGACAACTTATTGTTTATTTGAGCCGTTCAAGTGTAATCATGTGGCATTTGCTTATTTCTCATTCCTCTCCAACCCTCTTCTCCATCGATCATGTCTACCTCCAGTCGAGTCCATCCTCCCGCATGCCTCATTTGAACATTCCGCCGAGTATCATTCGCATGTACCCACCCTAGTCCTCTTTCAATAGATCTCCGGACCCCGAGATGAAATCGGGAGGGAACGAGTGGGGGCACGTGATACCTAAGGCGGATTCAAAATTTTGAACCGGTGATCATAGCATCTGCAAATCATATATAAAGGGTATTCAATGTTCGTTTCGTTTTTGAACGTACAATATACTCCCTCCTATCCTTTCTACCTTACATATAAGTTTTATGTGTAGTCAAAGTATCTCTACTATGATAAAAAAAGGTATCAACATTCAACAACGCCCAATCAATATTGTTAGATTCATACGTACTCCTAGATTTGTACTCGAGATGGTTTCCAATTTGACTATTGACAAGATTAATAGTACTCCTTTCACATAGGTGAGTAAGTCATCTTAGGCTGTGCACCGTGACCAAGGAGGAGGGGAAAACGAGAGACATTAATGTTTATTTGCTAATTAATAGTATTGCATGCAATGAACTAATCACTGCATGTCATGTTTGATAGTCTCAGGTCATTAAAAGCATGCACACCCTCATCTCTTATTGGTTCATATGTCAAGAAACAAGAAACGAGGTAGAAGTTAATGCACCGCGCCTACGTGTTTTGGGATTATTTGGTTTTCATAAGATGACTTACACACCTAGACGGAGGGAGTACATGAGATGTATAATGTGAAAATTATATCATTGGAAACTCCTTTCACATACGAAATTGACCATATGCTTTGTGTAGGTTGCATGTCATATATTATTACTCTAACATTTGGTCAAAGTTAGCCTCGAAAAACGCATTAGACCCTGTATGCTTTGTGTAAGTTGCATGTCATATATTATTACTCTAACATTTGTGTAAGTTGCATGTCATATATTATTACTCTAACATTTGGTCAAAGTAGTATAGTGGAAGTGGATCCTCTGACATAGGTATCCCTGCCTTACCCTCCCTTTCGGTCACTTACTGGCGGATCCCATGCTTGCTAGGCCCCGCATGTCAGTTACTCAATCCGTTTGGCCACATCAGGGGATCCTCATCCGTAGTATACTCCCTCTGTTTTTATTTACTCTGCATAAAACGGAGGGAGTAGTGGTATAATAAATGACGCGGGCAGGGGGGGGGGACGTCGGTTTGCTCTCAACTGCGGTCCCACAAGCGAGCGAAAACGCAAGATGAAGCGCGTTCCATTCGGTGAGCGACGTGGAGGGTCCAGCGTGCCGGGCTGCAACGCGAACACGACAAGAGCGATGTACAGTCAAAACCGATTGACCGGTCGTCACCAGAACCACTATTCACACCAGAACCTTCGCTGCTCGGCCTACGCCAGCCACTGCCCTAAAACCACACCAAATCTCCAGCCCATTCCCCCACCTTTCGATCCCCTAGCCCACATCAAGCGTCCCCTAGTTCGCCGGAAAGCCATGGTGCGCCGCAAGATCACTTACTACAAGATGCTGACGCCGGAGCGCCGCGCAGAAATCGCGACAGCGGTCGGCGCCACAGACCTCCGTTCCCAAGCTCGCTTTGCAGCGGGCCAATCCCCAAGTTCTCTGGAGCCAAGCTACGAGGAGGAGGAAGCCGATCCAATGTTCACTGTGGAGGTCGCGGCGCAGAAGGCCCCCGATGGGTATGAGACGATGGACATCGACTTTGTGCCGGCGTCCGAGTCCCCCATGGTGCAGGCGGACCAGCGGTTCAACATGGCGATACTAAAGGAGGACCCGGAGGTAGAGGCTCAACTCGACACGGAGCGCGCGCATGCCGCTGCCATCGAGGCTCTCTTGCAGGCGGAACCGGATGTCGTGGATGTGAACCAGGCGGCGGAGGCTCAACTTGAGGCGGAGCGCGCAGATGCCGCTGCCATCGAGGCCCTCCTGCAGGCGGAACCGAACATCCTGGACATGAACCGGGCGGCAGAGGCTCGACTCGACGCAGAGGGCGCGGATGTCGCTCTCATTGACGCCCTCCTGCAGGCGGAACCGGAAGTCCTGGACTTGAGCCGGGCGGCAGAGGCTCGACTCGACGCGGAGCGAGCGGATGCCGCTCTCATCGACGCCCTCCTGCGGGCGGAACCGGAAGTCCTGGAGTTGAGCTGGGC
>NC_057810.1:145851631-145893791 GCF_018294505.1 Triticum aestivum
GCGGAGCGCGCGGATGCCGCTCTCATCGACGCCCTCCTGCAGGCGGAACCGGAAGTCCTGGACTTGAACCGGGCGGCGGAGGCTCGACTCGACGCGGAGCGTGCGGATGCCGCTGCCATCGAGGCCCTCCTGCAGGCAGAACCAGACGTCCTCGACTTGAACCGGGCTGTGCTCTCGTCCGTGCAGAGCGCCCGCACGCTCCTCTTGAACGAGTAGCTGGAGGCCGAGGACAACCACGGTGTGGAGACACACGTCGGCAGCGACGGCTGGTTCGCGCCGGTAGCCAAAGACGACGAGGTTGTCTCTTTCCGCGAGCAGTGATAGTTTTTCTTTATGTTGTTGTTTTTATTATTATGGATCTTTTGCTGTGTAAAAACATACTATTTGTTATGCAAGTCGCCTGAGTCTACCATTCCAGGCGGTTGGATGAATATCCTACGTCTCCTAACCCTTCTTTCCTTCTTCCTCACCTCTTCTTCTTCCCAACAGACCACCGCACGGGCCGTACAGATACTCCGGTTGGATAAACATACTCTATGAACGAAAATTATGTGTCAGTGATAGGATGGCTGAGTTTGGTTTGTTCACATGCGACAGCATGTGTCAGTGAGGGTGCGTTCCCTTGGTTGGGTTTGCGGCGTGCAGGAGCGAAGTGTGAGGGTGCGGTGCGACCGCGGCGTGCAGGAGCGACCGTGTGAGGGTGAGGTGCGACCGCGACAGCCGTGCGCAAGTGTACCTCCTTCTCATTTTGAAAACTTTAGGCAAGCTTGGCAAAAATGTGTGGCGAAGTTTGGCAATGCAAGGCCTAGACCCAAATAGGATAAGTACGTACTACCTCTGTCTGGGTTTATTGGTCCCCATTGTATTTCGTGCCAAATTTTGACCATAGATTAAACTAAGAAAATGTTCACGCATGTCACCAAACATTATATTTTTCAAAACTATGTTCAAATACGAATCCAATGAGATAATTTTTCTTGACATGCATTAACATTTTGTTAGTTAAATCTTTAGTCAAAATTTGGCACAAACTATAAAAGGGACCTATAAACCAGGACGGAGGTAGTACGTACTAGGAGTACTAGTGTTAAAAAGAAAGGCGGTGTTTTCCTTCGATACAAATCCTCGTTTCACGTGTCAATTAATGCGTATTTTTTTCTCGAAAGACCAAAGAGCTAACCATCTCACTCCTCATCGCTTGATTAATGCAGCGCCATGCAAACGAACCTTCTCACTTCCGCGTGCATGGAGGGGATATTAATGTCCTTGGTTTCTAACCCCATCAATTTTGCCTCAATTAGTGTTAGTGGCCCTTTGCAAATTTTAATTTTGATATACTGGCCTTGTGTACAAAAAAATGGAGGTAGTAACTATATTTGAATTCCTTGCCCATTGCGGTGATGTCGACAACTTTTTTTTGTGGTTTGGCGAAGTGCGTTCGACGGAGAACACCATTGAGGGAGACCATGGTAAGTCGTTCGCAAGTGCCGCCTGCAAGCCGAGACAATCGCCTTATTTGCATCCAGGAAGTCCTTTACTAGTACTACTACTACTAGGAGTACTAGTGCGGTGAGATGGTTTCTCGAAGAAGACGATGGAGAAGCGGAGTCAGCGAAGAGTGAAATGATAGTTGCTTCGTCCGTGCTTTGTGATTTGACGCCTCACTGCTTTGTGATTTGCGATAGAAGGGACAGGGGAGTAGACTCTGTGCTCTATACTATACTACTCCTACATGCGTCCAAGCATGGGAGAAAGAGGAGAGACGTTGCATCTTTCTATTCCTTCAATCAATCAATCAGGGAGCTTCGGTTCCATCTTTTTGGCTTTGGCAACGCCGTCCACAATGGTTCCCACGATGCCAAAAGCTATTTTCGCATTTGGCTACACATTGTGGATGCCCTTAACCATACCACTTGGTTTTGCTCCTGTGTGCTATCTATACAAATCTCAATTATATTGATCTAAAAAATTATAGAATCAAAGATTAGTAAAAAGGAGGTGATTTTGCCGCGCGGGTGGCGGGGGAGGTTTCTTATTTTCGGAGGACATTGTCCTCGCGGTTTGCTAACATGCGGTCCCACGTGTCAGTGCTTTACCAAGTTGATCCGTGTCCCACATGAGGCAGAACAACGGCAGAAGCAACATGTGGTTAAGTTGAAGAAGATGACGGAGAAGCGACCAAGCTGATCCGCGTCCCACATGAGGCAGAACAACGGCAGAAGAAACACGTGGTTAAGTTGAAGAAGATGAGGGAGAAGCGGATTCAGCAACGAGTGAAACGATGGTTGCTTCGTCCCTCTGACTTCCTTTTTTAGCATTATTACTTTGTCCCTCCAACTTAACTGCGGGAAAGGTGCAGCTTTGTGATTTGACGCCTCATTGCTCATTACTACGCCGGCGCCATGACTGGGGTGCTTCACCCCGGCTACTCTGCACTATATTCCGGTATGGCACGTGGACCCGGTAGCTTGATGTCCCACATGTCGGCGAAAGGGACTAGAAGATTTATGAAAGCGAGTGCTCCACTCTTACAACGGAGGAGTAGATGACACGACGGCCTAGTGAACTGTCACTTGTACTATATAGTACTATAGTTTTGCTGTTTCGCATGATCCATCGATACAAACCCGATTAAATAGGAAAGGGCGGGATTTTTCCCGCATGATAGATGATACTGGCCATACATTTCAAAGGCAATTTTAATGTATGCAAACTGAATAATTATAAGTAACAATATGATATCTAGTAAAACTAAAAACATATGATTTATTGTGTTAGAGTGTATAGTAGTGTTGTATTGCATAGTTGTTAGATGTGACATGCGAGAACATGTAGAGATGTAGTTTTGGAGGGCCTACGGAGAGAAAAGCGTAGTATGGTCACCGAACTTTAGAATAAGCTGATTACGGTCACTATATGCGTTTTGCGGTGATTATCCGGTCACTTGCTCACAGTTCAGCATCAGATTGCACTCTGTTGACCGGCCAAATAGTCTGCGTGGCGCCATGTTGACTAGTTAAATTGACCATGTTCCTTGTGGGTCCCACCTGTCAGTTTGCATAGGGAAAAGGTCAGATAAACACAAATTTACGTAGGCGTGACAAGGCTCCAACCCGTGCGCGGGAATCACCTGGTTGTGTATGTGTCTGTCAGGGCCTGATGTGTGCGCATGCACGTGTAGGTTGAGCACTTGAGCGTAAGAGTGTGTGTTGGTCATGTGGTGTACTGGTGTGTGCATGCATGCGTGCGTGTGTGCGTGTGAGTGTTGCGTGTGTGCGTGACTGCGTGTGTATGTGTGAGTGTTGTGTGCGTGCGTGGGTGCATGTGTTTGTGTGAGTGTTGGTTGGATGGAGTTCGTGTGCATGTGTGCGTGTGTGTATAATCACCACACCAGCTCCTGTGTGTTAAAACAGATGGCTCAGCATACCAATACAAGGCCACCTTGTCCGCTGTGCCCGCGGTCATGACTTCGCACCACCGTCAAAATATTCTTTTGTCGTTTGTTTTCATTCTTACTAGAAAGATGCCCGTGCGTTTCACGTAACATCAAGATGCATTTGTATGACTTGTTTATCTTGTGAGAGAAAAGGATGAATGAGGGAAGGCCTTATTTGCAAATGTGGAGAGGTGTGTGTGTACCTTTTTGCAAAACTGCCATAGTTTCTTTCCTATCCGTCAGATATAAATCGGACGGCCTATATTGCAGGATGGCAGGCACACCATCATCACCAACTCTGTTTTTTATAAGAGTGTATTTTATAATAGTGTAGATGTAGAGTAGATACAAGTCGACAGGTGGGCACGATGTTAGTGAGATAATGTGATGCAACACTAGATCAGGTGCCACGTGGAGCGTTCAACTGGTCAACTAGTCATGTCATGAGCAAATACAAAGTTGTACGGTGAGCCCGTGACTGTATAATAACCACTAAACGTAAACGGTGACCATAATGAGTGGATTATGAAGTCCAATGTATGTATCGTGCTTTCACTTCAAATACAATGATCGTCATTGCATATATCGCGAGAGAAAGATGAAACACGCGTGAATTTTGTGGGGGCTTACTTTTAGAGGACATGGAGATAGTTTTGTGTGCATACGTGAAAGGGGCGTACAGGGGGGGTATGCGATGGAGAGAGAGATGCTCTTTGTTTCTCTTTATTATGACTAACTTTGTATAGTATAAAAATATACAAATTCACAGTGTGGAATAAATATCATTGTGGGCACAATGCAATGCAAATTAGCGTTCGTATTCCTCCATATAACTTTGTAATGTTGTATATATGTAGAAACTCTAAAATAATTTTTTGGCCACACTTTATTCAAAAGGAATGTTGTATGCGAAATAAACGTGAAGAGAGGGCTTTTTAGATCAATGGGGTACGTGATGTAACATGTGTGAATGTGTAGTTGATGCATTTGGCGGGGCCCAGAGAGGTATGTGTGTGTATTACGTATTCGAGAGAGGCATGGAGAGGGGCCAACGGGGGGAGAGATAACACGAGAAATGAGGGTGGTCTAGAGAGAGAGAGACGAATATGACATCACGACAAGAGATTCCATTAATTCCCTTGAGTGTGTATATGCAAGGGGGGAGGGAATAGAGGCATCAGGAGAATTTTTCTGTGTGTGTGGTGTTTGTGTTGGTATGTGTGGGTGTGAGAAGATAATGAGACGTGGGGGCAGAGGGTGTGTCACCGCGTGAGGTCTGGTGGGTCGAGGTGAGGCCCTTTGTTCGGTTCCATCCTGCGCCACATTGGTCGGCCCATGACACATTTAGGAAGACCCATGGATGACTAGTCGTACAATAAAAAGATAGCAAAATTGTGAAGGACTCTGTGTCCACTGACAAAGCCGACTAGGATTTGTAACCCAAGGTTCTCGGACTAAGGTAACCCCTTTATCTTTGATATTACTATTCATCCAACCTAACTTTAAGGGGCATCCTACAGAATGCTCTGCTAGAATCATACTCGTCGATTAGGAAGAGAGGTGTGAGATAATGCGTGAGAGACAGGCGTAAAGATAATGTGCATACATGAGACACGTAGGCAGGTCCATGTATATAGAAAGGGTCGATGAGGATTGTGCTTGTGTATGTTTGCGAGAGGAAGAGTGCTTGTGATAAAGGTTAGTGAAAATGGTTGTAAATGGTCACGAGAGGGAGGGAGGGTTATATCTAGAGAATGTGTGCGAGAAAGACACCTCGGGAGAGAGTGTGTGAGCATGTGTGAGAGACCACCGATGGAGAGTGAAACTACACGTAAAAGACTGCTCTACACATTGATTAAAGATATAAATTGTATCCAAATATTAGGATGGGATCATGATATTTGCAATTCGCGTAAGGAGCAGTCATTGATCCATCAGACATCTAGATTCTATCGAATTTGAGTATGTCTATGTTATTATTCGACACAATTGATCCACATAGTTAGTATTTTGAACTCCAGACAATGCATCGCTTTAGCAATCGAATATAAACGTGAGTATAGTTCATGTTGTGTGTGTAAAGCACATTATACGTATGAAAGTTACACAATGGACATTTATAAATAGCTACCTATGAACTAGTATACATTTGAATTCAACCTAAGGTGGTTTAAGAAAATGGAATTCAACATGAAGTCCATTCAATTATTTGAATTTGATATCATGGCATTTGTAAACCATACCTAAACTATGGGGGTACCAATCTTTGCTCTGATTTTGTACATAATAGCATATGTAGTCGTGTACAAAATAGATTCAAATTTAGCTCCTCCATTCCAAAATAATCGTAGTTATAGGATTTTCAAGTGTCAAAATTCAAAAGGAAGAGGATAATTTAATGAGGTTTTCAAACATACAAGGTCAAATATAACGTTGTCTATTTAGGTCAATCCTCATAGTTCAAGAGTACTCTAAACGTGAATGCTTGTGTTTCAAAATTTTGAATGAAGCGCCAAAAGAGCCTCTACTTGCCCGAAACCGCGTGAGACCAATGTTTGGTAGTACAAGGAAATTACTTTTCTAATAACTCTGACCTGTGAAACCTACCGGCCTGACGTCCAAAGGTCTAAACCGGGGTAGGTTTGTAGCTTCATCTAGACGCCACACAACCGCCTCCGAAAAACATTCATACACAATGGCCGCCTAAGCACACATGCGCGCGGCCGAAATCGCTCCCGCCCACTATTTGGGACACCTGGGATTACCATCCTACCCCCGATCCGTAGTAGGTCCGAAATTTAAGAGGGGGGCAAAGTTTGTACTTTCCCCAAATTTCAAACAAGCGCGTCCCATCTTCTGTTCAAAAAAGCCAAAAACAAGCACGTCCCAGACCGAAACATTGTCCCCCCCACCCGTCCGATTCCCCATTCGTACTCCGTGGGCGCCAAAACTACCTCTCCACCAGCCGCGAAACCCCGGCGTCCTCCGTCCGCCACCCCATCCCACCCATCAACCGCCGCCCTCCTCCATCACGTCGGAGCCGATACCCCGACGTCATCGTCCACCGCAACCTCAACCGCAACGCCCTCCACGGCTAGTAGTTGAAGCCGAGGCCGAGCCGTCCGTACCCGAGCCAGTTGAACCACGCCGTCCTGCGCCTCACCGCTGCCGCTCCAACTTCGCCACCCTCCACCGCACCGGAGTTGTTCCTGCTACGCCGTCCTTCGTTGCCTCGGATCTGCTTCCCCTCCGCCGACATACAGCCACGGCAACACAGTCAACAATTTGGCCATGGGTTTGTCCAAGCCTGCACCCTCCAGAACATCGGTTTCCCCAGTGAAAACAAGAAGATCAGCGCGACATTTGGAGGTGACCACACCGGCAACCGAAGAAGGTACTCCTCTTCCCTTATTCGTGCAAATCTTACGTCTCTGCTTGCATGGTATTCATCCCACAGAAGACACTAGTTGACCGCTTCTTCTTGATACTAGATGTTCCTAGTAAATCGTGATGCACAAGGTTTCTCCTCATATACTATTTCACCTTAGCTAGAGGTCCGTCGCCCCCTGAATTTCAATTTCTAGCCAGTTGATTCCCAATTAACGGAAGCATTCCCCGGCGTAACAGGTTCTAGTACGACTATTACGCCAGGGAAGCAGCGCCTTGGTGTTTATCTTAGGGGCGTCTGCGGCCTAGGGCTACTGGCGCCCGATCTGGAGGTCGGCCGGGATTAAAGGGATGGCTTGGGGGCGCTGCCAAGCACGGCGGTGGTGTGAGGTCGATGGGAGGGCGGGGCGGCGGAGGCACGGGTCTGGGCCGGTGGTCGCTGGTGATTCGTGAAAGATCGTCAATGGTGACTGGCGGGAGGTAGACGAAGGCCATCTGCCCGTTCCTTATAGATCGGACGGTTCATTAAAAAATCGACTGACCTATTTATTTTCAATCGACTGTTATCTTAGATATGACCACATGTGGTGGTGTGCTGGAGGAGTACCTGCATTTCCTGCGCTCATATATTACAAAATCATACAGAGTAGAATCTAATTTTGTTTGCCATGCAATGTTGTAGAGCTATCATATGTCTCTTGTCATTTATTTTTAAGCCACCTGCTATCTGCTACTTTTACAGTGCACTAGTTCTGCACACACTTCACCCATACTCTCACTATTGTGTTTTTATGCAAGGGTATTTCAGACTCTCCTGCCGAAAGAGAAGCAGCAAAGAAAAGAGAGAAGTCACTCCAGCTTGGTATACGGGTAGGCAAGACACATTACAACGCTATAAAGGGTGCAGTGTCAGCACATGGAGACGGTAAACATAGCTCTGTAGTTGATGACCTCGCTCGCAATGAACCACCATCCCAGGTGCTTGCTTTAACTTCGCGGTGTCATATGTGGTTGCATGTTGGTGTCTAGCTTGTATTCGAAAGGCCGAAGTCAGTCTTTATTAAGATAAGGAAAGATATTTTTTACATGAACCACCATCCCGTGAGCACCAGAAGACAAATAGCTAGTCAGGGCACTGGCCGAGCCAGTGACAAGCCCAACAAAGACAGGCATCACCTGGAAGCCAAGTAAAAAGCCGCGATGGTGGCGAAGTAGCCCGCCTCCAACTAGGCTCTCAGGTCCTAGATGATCATGTTCACCACTCCAGCCGGATGTCTAGCTTGTATTGCTTCCAATTTGGTTAAATTGCATCTGCTTAGCTTACACATTATACCTTTGAATATGATATGCCTTTCTGTTTTTGGTACATACTAGTACATCTGTGTATTAACCATGTTCTTACATCAAACTAATGTTCTTGTGTATCCCTCGTCAATCACTTATGACGAGGCAGGCAGGCAAGGGGACTACTCCTCATTTAAAGAATGCAGCATCAGCCTCCCGACATGATTCTCAAGAAACAGAAATGCTAGATGAAGATAGTGAACGTAGCTCTGTAGTTGATTACAGCATTTCCCCTACACTAGCATTGCAGGTGCTTGCTCTAACTTGGCGGCGTGATATGTGGTTGCATGTTGCATATGGTGTCTAGATTGTAATTCTTCCAATCTGGTTAAACTGCATGTGCTAGTCTGCTTAGCTTATACTCCTGTAAACGTGACATTATACCTGTTAATGTGACATGCCTTCCTATATTTAGTACATAGTACATCTGTCTATTAAGCATGTCCTTACATAAAACTATTGTTTTTTTTGTATCCCGCATCAATCAATATGACGAGACACCTTTAGTATATGCAGTGCGATATTAGTTGCATCTTTCATATGATTTATAGCATGCGCTGCTTCTAATTTGTTGAAATTCCATTTATGATGGGACGCTTTTAACTTGGCAGTCATATTGGTTGCATCTTTCATGTGGTGTCTAGCTTGCATTGCTTCTTATTTGCTGGAATGGTTTCTGCTTAGTTTACACAAACAATTGTGAACATGCCATGCCGTCCTATTTTTCGTACATATTCCATCCTCGTATCATGTGTTTGCCTTACATCAAAGTAGTGATTGTCAGTATTATGCATGAATGAGTTCTGAAGAGAGAATTTTATTGCTTTTTCTTGTCGGTTTTACTTGACAATTCAAAATCAATAAAGCGGAAGGAAGTTAGCAAGGTAGCGGATAAAGGTGCTCCTTCCAAACGGAGGGCATCTACAGTTTCTACTCCTTCACACCCCCAAGATGATTTCCAAGACAACACATGCATAGACACTCAACAAAGCTGTGTTCATGATGAGCATGTCTCCCCTAGTGCAGCATCACTGGTGCTCCCTCTAACTTGGCACGGTTATATGTGGTTGCATGTTATGTGTGATGTCTAGCTTGTATTGCTTCTAATTTTGTTGAATTCCATCTGCTTACTTTACACATTATACTTGAGTAAGACACGCGTTCCTGTTTCTAGAACATACAATATCTGTCTATCACACCATGTTCTTACATCAAATTACTACGGTTGTGTAACCTGCAACAATCACTTATCATAAGACACGTTTGACTTCGGAGTGTGATATAGGTTACATCTCACATTCTTTTCTAGCTTGTACTACTAATTTGTTGAAATGGCACTTATGACGAGACAGTTTTAACTTGGTAGAGTGATATTATTTGCATCTTTCATATGGTGTCTAGCTTTCATTGCTTCTAATTTGTTGAAATGCCTTCTCCTTAGTTTACACATCATAAGCTGTGAATATGCAATGGCACTAATGACGAGAGACCTCTAGCATGGTAGTGTGATGTTGTTTGCATCTTGCATATGATTTATTTCTTGTACTGCTTCACATTTGTTTAAACGCCATTTATCTTGAGACACTGTTAACTTGGCAGAGCGATATTTGTAGCATCTTTCATATGGTGTCTACCTTCCATTGCATTGCTTCTAATTTGGTGAAATGTCATCTTCTTAGTTTACACATCATAGTTCTGGTTATCTCTTCCGTCCTGTTTTTCATACATATTACATCCTCCTATCATGTGGTTGTATAACATCAAAGTTTTATTCGTCTGCATCACGCATCAATTTGTTCTGAAGAACTAAATTTTATTCGTTTTTCTTGTCGGCTTGACTTAACATGGCACGGGGAAAGAGGAAGAAACAGAGAACGGCAGGGAATGAGAAGCGGATGAATCCTGCAGATTTTGCTGGTACTGATGGTGCAATAGAAGGTGAAAGTCCAGCGGAAAATTCTACAAACACGACATCCCATGCTACACGAACTACAAAAAAATCCAAACAGAAACAAATAGCTGCCACCAAACAAGCAGAGACAGCCCTAGTTCTTGCAACACCTACCACAGTACTACCAGCTGCACGACATACTCGTGTGTCAACTGAGCTAGCAGCACGTTCCCAAGCTCCCTTGCCACCTGACACTACTTCCCAAGCACTCTTGACACAAGACGAGTTGGCAATATCAGATGAACCTTGTGAGTTTCAATAGCAAGAAGGTAGTTGCTGGAGTCAAGTTACAGTTGCATGCTTCTTTATATGTAGTCTCATAGTTTGATGTACACTAACACTTCATATGTTTGTTGTTGGACTAGCACCTAGGCGCAAGAGGAAACAAACATCAGGGATAATGCTCGATAGGTTAACTAAATCTAGAGGAGGAAGAATGGAGATCCGTTTTCAGGTAGGTTTAAAAAGGCCACGTGAAGCTACAAAGTCAGCCAAGTTAGTATCAGAGGCAGCGGTTGCCGTTAGGTGTCATGTACGTATCCTCCCAACATGGATTCAGTACAGGAATGACAAAGACGAAACCCAGTTCAACACCTTCCTCGACCATTTATCTGTAAGTATGGTTATGTATGGAAACTAGTAATATCGTCTTGCTCTGTCCCATACTTTCTAGGTTGCTGATAATGAGACTCCCATAATTTTTAACAGATGAGGTTCAAGTTGGATAGCAAAGATGATGCAACTAGACAAGCTTGCACCCATGTTTTCAAGTCTGCTCTGCGACAGTATCGGTATAACTTGAGGAAAACTCACTTTGAAGGCAAGGCTAACAGTGAACTTTCCCAAACATATCCAGTGGAAAATATATCGGATGAAGACCGGAGGGGCCTTGTTAAACACTGGTCTGATCCGAAGTATCAGGTACATTATATATATGTGATCAGATCACATGTTGAAGTCCTATTAACGCATGTGCCACACAAATCTATCTTCTTGTAGGTGAACTGTTCAAAGAACAAGGCCAACCATACGAAAGTGAAATTCCAACAGATGACGGGATCTCGTAGCTATATTGCACACTGCGAGGCTCTTATATTAGCTGTTGTTTCACTCTTTTCGTTGTACCATATTCTCAGATCTATATTGACTTGTTCGAAATGCAGAGGAAAGCCCACAAGGACCAAAAAGTACCTGAACCAAATGTTGTGGAAATCTTCAAGGATGTCACACCAGCAAGAAGAAGGGCATGACTAGACCAGTCAAAGCCGCTGTTGTAAGTCCTTCAACCTCATGCCTTTTAACTACTAGTTACTCTGACTTGTGCCTTGAACTGCATGGTTTGCAGCCAATGTCTATTACTCTTTTCAATTTTATACACAATTGTCTTAGCGTATCATTGCACCTTACAAGGTTTAAAAGGGAGGAGTGATGTTCCTTTGATCTTGACCCGTAATCTAGTTCCGTGCTAGACTTGCCCACATAATGTTATACTTGCATGTTTGTCTGTTCTCAGTTGTTTTGTGATATGAATGATGTCATACTATGCTTACCGTATTATAAACTTCGTCTCGTTATCCTTAGCCCTCAATACAATGTGAAGAAATAGACAATACATTAGCGATGGTACATGGTCATATGTTTGGAACCTGGTTTTATTATGTACTTTGCAATAAAATACAACTAATATTTTACATGGGTTCACCAGAATAAGTTCTATATATAGACCAAAGCTATTTTGTTTGGTTTTGCTGCCTCCTTAATATCTTCTGTTCTGGTACTACTAATGTAAAACCTCAACTTTTCAGCGAGCTATGGAAAAAATGGTGGAACTGCCACCTTCTGAAGGTGGCGAGGTAACTATAACCGCAATGTCAGCTCTTGCTGCAGTGGGTCAGTACCTGTCCACTAACAGTGCCAAAAGCACATTCCTGCGTAATACTGGGTTGGTTGTTAAGGCAATATCGTCCAAACTGCCTCATGATCAAGATATGCAAGCTCAAAGCAATGTTGTATCTGCGCTCCAGACACAAGTCCATTCCCTAACAGAGGCCCTTTGTGAAACAAGGAGAAACATTGCTCAATGTCGTCAAGATATGCATGGTTTTGAAACCAGACTATCAAACAGTTGCTATGTTGTTCAGGAGCCTAGGGGAAATGAAGGCGAGGGTTATGGTGTTCCATTGGACAATACAACATGAAAACGTAACAGTCAGGTCAAATGAACCGAGCTTCTGAACTTCTGGTGGTGCATTTATCTGCTAGACTGTTAAGTTTTATGCCAACCTTCCTTTTGTTATATAGTTGTAATTTGTTTTGGTGCGATACAAAATTTATTCTTAACGTGCAGCCACCGGCTGAAGAAAACAGCAAGCCATTTTTGTATAGTGTAGGGTGTTCCCTATATTTGCACTGGTGGCGATCTTTGATGCCGAGTGGATGTAATCTGTGCAATCGCCTTAATAGCCTAGCATTAGTTTGGGCCTTGTTTATTTCCTAGTCTTCTTTTTCCCTGGTTTGCTAGTGGCCGCAACTACCCATGGGCCATATACGGGCCGTAGGATCCATGGGTCTCCTATGAGCCGTCAATAGATGGGCCTGTAATCTGTAGGCCTCGGGCCGTCGATAAATGGGCCTAGGGTCGTGGGATAAATGGGTCTACATGGGCCGTAATCGGGCGTAATTGGTATCGGCCCAGCACGGTAACGGGCCGTTAATAGGCCGTAGGAGTGCGAAAGCTTAATTCTGTCATAGGCATATTGGGTCATTAATGGGCCAGAATATAGGATGGGCTGGCCAGAAACGGGCTGACTCTTGCCATGGGCCGAATTTGGCCCATTAGGGTAACAGGCCAGTAACGGGCCGACTCTTGCCATGGGCCGAATTTGGCCCATTTGGGGAACATGCCAGTAACGGGCCGTCTCTTGCCATGGGCCGAATTTGGCCCATTAGGGGAACAGGCCAGTAACGGGCCGGAAGTAATTGAGGGCCGAAAAGGAGCCTGAGGGAGTCCTGGACTAGGGGGTGTCCGGATAGCCGAACTATCATCATCGGCCGGACTCTAAGAATATGAAGATACAAGATTGAAGACTTCGTCCCGTGTCCGGATGGGACTTTCCTTGGCGTGGAAGGCAAGCTTGGCAATACGGATATGTAGATCTCCTACCATTGTAACCGACTCTGTGTAACCCTAGCCCTCTCCGGTGTCTATATAAACCGGAGGGTTTTAGTCCGTAGGACATAACAACAATCATACCATAGGCTAGCTTCTAGGGTTTAGCCTCCTTGATCTCGTGGTAGATCCACTCTTGTACTACCCATATCATCAATATCAATCAAGCAGGAGTAGGGTTTTACCTCCATCGAGAGGGCCCGAACCTGGGTAAAAACATCGTGTCCCTTGTCTCCTGTTACCATCTGCCTAGACGCACAGTTCGGGACCCCCTACCCGAGATCCGCCGGTTTTGACACCGACATTGGTGCTTTCATTGAGAGTTCCTCTGTGTCGTCACCGATAGGCTTGATGGCTCCTTTGATCATCAACAATGACGCAGTCCAGGGTGAGACTTTTCTCCCCGAACAGATCTTCATATTCGGCGGCTTTGCACTGCGGGCCAATTCGCTTGGCCATTTGGAGCAGATCGAAAGCTACGCCCCTGGCCATCAGGTCAGATTTGGAAGTCTAAACTTCACGGCTGACATCTGCGGAGACTTGATCTTCGATGGATTCGAGCCACAGCCGAGCGTGCCGCACGGTCTCGATGGGCATGATTTAGCTCTGCTGCCGGACAGTGCCCTGGAGGCCACACACGAGTCCGCTCTGATCCTCAATTCGGAGCCGGCTGCCCAGATCGAGGACGGGTGGCTAGACACCACCTCGGGGGGCTGCTACCCCTACGGCGATGGAGTCGAATACTGACCTTGTCCCTTGTACAGCTCGTGACCCCGAGGTGCTGGACTCCTCGCCGGACTCCGAACCTCCTGCGCCCCCTCCAATCGAATCCGATTGGGCGCCAATCATGGAGTTCACTGCTGCGGACATCTTTCAACACTCACCTTTTGGCGACATCTTGAACTCGCTAAAGTACCTCTCGTTATCAGGAGAGCCCTGGCCGGACTGCGGTCAGGACGGTTGGGATGCGGACGACGAAGAAATTCAAAGCCCACCCACCACCCACTTTGTAGCCACTGTCGACGATCTAACCGACATGCTAGACTACGACTCCGAAGACATCGACGGTATGGACGACGATGCTAGAGACGACCAAGAACCAGCGCCTACGGGGCACTGGAAGACCACCTCGTCATACGACATATACATGGTGGACATCCCAAAGGATGGGAATGGCGAGGAAGCAGCGGAGGAAGACTCCTCCAAGAAACAGCCCAAGCGCTGGCGTCAGCGGCGCCGCTCTAAATCCCGCCACAGCAAGAATGGAGATTCTGGCACCGGAGATAATAACACCCTAGAGAGTGCCGAAGACAACCCCCTCCAGCAAGATTCAGCACAGGAGGACGGAGAAGCCAGCCCTCATGAGAGAGCGGCAGATGAAGAGGTAGAGGATGATAATTGCATGCCTCCCTCCGGAGATGAGGCAAGCCTCAACGACGACGAATTCGTCGTGCCCGAGGATCCCGTCGAACAAGAGCGTTTCAAACGCAGGCTAATGGCCACAGCGAACAGCCTAAAGAAAAAGCAGCAACAGCTTAGAGCTGATTAAGACCTGCTTCCAACAGATGGACTGAAGTCCTTGCGGACGAAGAGTATGAACTCAAACGCCCCTCCAAAAGCTACCCCAAACGCAAGCTGCTCCCCCGATTAGAGGAGGAGGCATACAAACCTGCATCACCAGCGCACAATATGGCTGACCGACCACCTCGTGGCCGCGATAGAGAGGCCTCTAGGCCCTCCACCAGAACCGTACCCCAGCACCGCTCAAAAAGTACGAAGCCACGGGGGAATGCGCCGGACTTGCGAGACATATTGAAGGATAAGGCAAGACAATCAAGATCGATCTACGGATCACGTGGGCGCCCCACAATGCGCGACGACGATCGTCGTGCCGGATACGGCAACTCCGGCCGGGCCGAACACAGTAGACAAAGCTCGCTTGAGCTACGTCGTGATATAGCCCAGTATAGAGGCGCCGCACACCCACTATGCTTCACAGATGAAGTAATGGATCATCAAATCCCCGAAGGGTTTAAACCCATGAACATTGAATCCTACGATGGCACAACAGACCCCGCGGTTTGGATCGAAGACTATCTCCTTCATATCCACATGGCCCGCGGTGACGATCTTCACGCCATCAAATATCTCCCACTCAAGCTTAAAGGACCAGCTCGGCATTGACTTAACAGCTTGCCAGCAGAATCAATTGGGTGTTGGGAGGACCTGGAAGCCGCATTTCTTGACAACTTCCAGGGCACATATGTGCGACCACCAGACGCCGATGACCTAAGCCACATAATTCAGCAGCTAGATGAATCGGCCAGACAGTTCTGGACACGGTTCTTGACAAAGAAAAATCAAATCGTCGACTGTCCGGATGCAGATGCCCTCGCAGCCTTCAAACATAACATCCGCGACGAGTTGCTTGCCCGACACCTAGGACAGGAAAAGCCGAAATCCATGGCAGCCCTCACATCACTTATGACCCGCTTCTGCACGGGAGAGGACAACTGGCTAGCCCGCAGTAACAACCTCAGCAAAAGTTCTGGCAGTCCGGATACCAAGGACCGCAATGGCAGGTCGCGTCGCAATAAAAACAAACGCCGCGTTAACGACGATAACACTGAGGATACGGCAGTCAACGCCGGATTCAGAGGCTCTAAACCCGGTCAGCGGAAAAAGCCATTCAAAAGAACTACTCTAGGTCCGTCCAATTTGGACCGAATACTCGACCGCTCTTGCCAGATACATGGCACCCCCGAAAAGCCAGCTAATCACACCAACAGTGATTGTTGGGTATTCAAGCAGGCAGGCAAGTTAATTGCCGAAAACAATGACAAGGGGCTTCATAGCGATGACGAGGAAGAGACCCGACCGCCGAACAATAGAGGATAGAAGGGTTTCCCCCCACAAGTGCGGACGGTGAACATGATATACGCAACTCACATACCCAAGAGGGAGCGGAAGCGTGCACTCAGGGACGTATACGCGATGGAGCCAGTCGCCCCGAAGTTCAACCCATGGTCCTCCTGCCCGATCACTTTTGATCGAAGGGACCACCCCACTAGTATCCTCCACGGTGGATTCGCCGCATTGGTTTTAGACCCAATCATCGATGGATTTCACCTCACTAGAGTCCTGATGGACGGCGGCAGCAGCCTGAACCTGCTTTATCAGGATACAGTGTGCAAGATGGGCATAGACCCCTCAAGGATTAAACCCACAAAGACGACCTTCAAAGGCGTCATACCAGGAGTAGAGGCCAATTGTACAGGCTCAGTTACACTGGAAGTGGTCTTCGGATCCCCGGATAACTTCCGAAGCGAGGAGTTAATCTTCGATATAGTCCCGTTCCGCAGCGGCTATCATGCTCTGCTCGGATGAACCACGGTCGCAAAGTTCAACGCGGTGCCGCACTACGCATACCTCAAGCTTAAGATGCCAGGCCCTCGAGGAGTCATTACGGTCAACAGAAACACTGAACGCTCCCTCCGAACGGAGGAACACACAGCGGCTCTCGCGGCAGAAGTACAGAGCAGCCTCTTAAGGCAATTTTCGAGTCCGGCCGTTAAGCGACCGGACACGGCCAAACGCGCCCGGAGTAACCTACAACAAGACCACCTGGCATGTTCCGAGCACGCGTAGCAATGCGGCCCCAACCCCAGCCCTTGCAAAATTGCAAGACTAGTCCTTCGCGTACATCATTACGCTCTGGAGATACCATGGGCATAGGGGGAGGGGCACGACCACCACAGGCCCAGAATGCGGCTTAACCGCACCAGGGGCTCCCTAGTGTGTCACTCTTTTTCCTTTTTCTTTTTTTCTTATCTACAGGACTCCATTTGCTAGAGGCCCTGTCCGGCAGCAGACCTGCCGAACTCATGATGCAACAGCCAGGGAAGGAGAAAGGCTACGATGAACATCCAGGTGGTCTCCATTATGAGCATTAAATCCGTTTCATACACCATTCCGCAGCTTACCCCTGGAGGGGGACATGTTTAATAAGTCCTACCCCTTGCTTACCACACTATTTGTATCGTTCTGCATTCATGGCAGTATTTCTTGAATAAACAATGCATCGCTTTTTGCTTATAATTGCATTTCTTTCTTATATATATGTTCATTTACGACATGTTGCATCCGTACACTTTGGTATGGCTAAACACACCAGGGGCTTAAGTTCCCCACATTATGGTGTGATAAGTCCGAACACTTTCACAAGTGTGGCACCCCGAACTTATAGCATTATATGCATCGGCTCCGAATCATGTCTTGGGTCAATAGTTGGGTTTGCCCGGCTCCCATGTTTTGGTACCTTACGTTCCGTTGTATCGGCTAAGGTAGCACTAGGAGAACCACTGCGATTGCGCCCCGGTTGAGCTGGGCGAGCGCCTCAGTGGAGAAAGCTAAAACTGACCGTCATGATAAGGCGAGAGCTGGTCGCTGTTCGAGAGGTCTTTTCGAGTCCCTAAAGACTTATGCCGCTTAGAGCGAGGAACCGGCTTTGTCCGGCCCAGGCGTGGATAGCGCCCCGAACTCGGTCTTCCGAACACTAGGGGCTTCGCCGAAATTTAAAATTATAGAATTCTATGGCTAAGTGAGAGTGTTCAAGCATTATAAGTCCGGTTGCCTCATTCGTTGTGTTACGCGCCTCCCTAGATGGACCCAAACATGGGAACAAGAGCGCTCAAGTTTATCCTGAACACCCCAGCACTAGTGGCATGGGGGCTGAAGCCGATGACTTGCCATCTCTCAGATTTGATAAACGGCCGCACAGAAGGTAATATTTTAAATTAACAAGCGTTGCTTAGCGCATATGAACAAAGTTTTCAGCGCACATGATAACGAAATGCGAGTCTACTCAAATATTACATCTTTGGAGCACTCACCCGCAATCGTGCGGGCACCCTTCAGAACACTCTTATAATACATTTCGGGCGTGCGATACTCCTTGCCTGCCGATGGCGCATCCGTCACAAGCTTCTCAGCGTCCATCCTGCCCCAGTGCACCTTTGCACGGGCAAGGGCCCGACGGGCACCTTCAATGCAGGCGGAGTGCTTGATGACTTCAACCCAGGGACACGCATCCACCAGCCGCCGCACCAGGCCGAAGTAGCTCCCAGGCATGGCCTCCTTGGGCCACAGCCGAACTATGAGGCCCTTCATGGCCTGTTCGGCCACCTTGTGGAGCTCGACCAGCTGCTTCAGCTGGTCGCTAAGGGGCACCGGATGTCCGGCCTCAGCATACTGAGACCAGAAGACCTTCTCCGTCGAGCTCCCCTCCTTGGCCCGGTAGAAAGCGGCAGCATCGGACACACTGCGGGGCAGATCTGCGAACACTCCTGGAGAGCTCCAAATTCGGGTAAGTAATAGGTAATTCACATTCACATGCTTGCTTTGCATGAAAAATGCCTTACCCGCCGCTATCTTCTTCAACGCCTCGATTTCCTGGAGGGCCTTGTGGGCTTTGGCCTTAGTGGCTTTGGCACTCTCAAGAGCCGATGCAAGCTCGGACTCTCGAGTCTTTGAGTCGCGCCCCAAACTCTCATGTTTTTCCATGAGAGCCTGGAGCTCTTGCTGCACCTCCGCCACCCGTGCCTCCTGCTCCTCTCGCTCGGCTCGCTCCGCGGCCGCATTGCGTTCGGCCGCGGACACCGCCTCCTTCAGGGTCGCCACCTTGTTCGTGGCCCCTGGAGTACCCATGTTATCCTTGTTATTTCTCTTGCAACCAAATCCTTTTCTGTAAGGTACAAATTTAATATGGTGTTACTCACCTTCCTTGTCCTCGAGCTGCTTCTTGGCACGGCCGAGCTCGCTCTCGGACCGCTCGAGGCTCTGCTTCAAAGCATTGACCTCCGCAGTCAGTGCGGCAGAGGTCAGCAGCGCAGCCTGCAATCCCATATTGACATATTTTTTAGAACTCCTGCGTATATCTTTTTAGATCCTCAGTCCGGCTTTTCTTTCCGAACACCGAACCGAGCATCAGGGGCTACTGTCTATGCGGTATTATATTACATATCTTAAAATTCTTACCTCAAAGCCTGTTAGAAGGCTGCTGCAGGCTTCGGTCAGCCCGCTCTTGGCGAGCTGAACCTTCTGAATCACCGCACTCATGACAGTGCGGTGTTCTTCTTTGATGGAAGCGCCGTTGAGCGCCTCCAGCAAGTTATCCGGCGCCTCCGGTTGGACAGAGGCCGCCGGTGTCACAGTCTTGCCCTTCTTACGAAGGGGCTGCTCGCCGGACTCCGGAACCATTGCAGGTTCCGGTGCGGAGTCCGGTGCAGAGTCCGGGAGGTTGCCTTGCGGCACCTCCGGGGCCTCCTCCTCCTGGCGAGTCCCTTCCCGGGACCCCACCTTGGTGTCATCAGCGCCACGGGGGGTTGAGGCGGTCGGAAGAGAATCCATATCCGACGTGCCCAAGGACCCGCTCGACGAAGCGGGAAGATCGTCCTTGGCCGGACTACAAGTTGTATGCGGCATTAGAAAGACACCGTGTGGCAATAAAATTATGAATTATCTAGGAGTCCGGATACTTACGATCTCGCCAGGGGCTTGGCCCTTGAGGGCCACTCCTCGTCGCCGTCGCCGACGTTGGCGGACCAGTCCGGGGGAAGGGTCCTTCCCTTCTTGGACCCTTCGGCCTCCCTCGTTGG
This sequence comes from Triticum aestivum, assembly GCF_018294505.1. Classification (NCBI taxonomy): domain Eukaryota; kingdom Viridiplantae; phylum Streptophyta; class Magnoliopsida; order Poales; family Poaceae; genus Triticum; species Triticum aestivum. Next base: position 145,871,575 of record NC_057810.1, read on the forward strand.
GGAGGCCTTCCTCTTCTTCTCTCCCCCCGCTGGGGGAGAGGCCTCTTTCTTCTCCTCCTCGTCCTCAGGGGAGGAGTCTGCCTTGGAGTCATCAGACGATGAGTCCGATACCACCTGACGCTGGGAACTCCTTCGGGTTCCCGTGGCCTTCTTCTTGGCCTTCTTCTCCGGCACCACGTAAAGTGCCAGGACCAGCAGCCCCGTCAAACGGGTGTCCGCTGGGTCTTCTGGAAGGGGAGCCGGACAGTTAACCTGTCCGGACGTCTTCTGCCAGTCCTGTTAAAGGCATTGGGAGCTTAGATCCCGCAGAGAGTCAAACTATGAAAAGCAAATGTCCCATAAAGGATAACATAGCTTACCTCGCCAGTCGGGCGCTGCGTGCTGAATCCGCGATCTTCGGTTGCGGATGCGGGAGCTTCGGCGCCCTTGAACATCACCCTCCAGGCAGCTTCGTACGTCGTGTCAAAGAGCCCGCTCAAGGTCTGGTGCTATGCCGGATCAAGCTCCCACAAATTGAAGGCCCGTTGCTGGCAGGGGAGAATCCGGCAGACGAGCATGACCTGGATCACATTGACAAGCTTAAGCTTCTTGTTCACCAGGGTCTGGAGACAGGACTGGAGTCCGGTCAGCTCTTCCGAACTACCCCATAGTAAGCCCTTCTCTTTCCAGGAGGTGAGCTGCATGGGGATGCCAGATCTGAATTCGGGGGCCGCTGCCCATTTAGGGTCACGCGGCTCGGTGATGTAGAACCACCCCGATTGCCACCCTTTGATGGATTCCACGAAGGCACCCTCGAGCCAAGTGACGTTGGGCATTTTGCCCACCATGGCGCCTCTGCATTCCGCTTGGCTCCCCTTCACAACCTTCGGCTTGACATTGAAGGTCTTTAACCACAAGCCGAAGTGGGGCTGGATGCAGAGGAAGGCCTCGCACACGATGATAAATGCCGAGATGTTGAGGATGAAATTTGGGGCCAGATCATGGAAATCCAGGCCGTAGTAGTACATGAGCCCCTGGACAAAGGGGTGAAGTGGGAAGCCTAGTCCGCGGAGGAAGTGGGGAAGGAATACGACCCTCTCATGGGGCCTGGGGTGGGGATGAGCTGCCCCTCGTCTGGCAGCCGGTGCGCGATGTCGCTGGACAGGTATCTGGCGCTGCGCAGCTTCTCGATGTGCCCCTCCGTAACAGAGGAGGCCATCCACTTGCCTCCCGCTCCGGACATGGCTGGAGAAGGTTTGAGGTGAGATGTGCGGACTTGGGCGCTGGAGCTCGAGTGCGCGGAGATGGATAAGCAAAGGGGGAAGAAGGCGTAGGTAAAAGAGGTGGATCCTTATCCCCTTATATATGGGCGGACGAAAACTATGCGTCCCCACCGGCCTGGTAAAACTCGCTTATCTCCCAAGCGCCACAATCAATGGTGCGGTTGGGTTACCCACGTCCGTACTGATGGGAATCCCGGAATAAGGGGAACACAATCTCTGCTTTGACAAGACATGCCAAGGAAACCGCTTCGCTAAACACGCTGAGGTGGTATAATAAAAACGATTCAAGTAAAGGCTTGGTAGTGGTGTGACGTCACGCCACAAAATACGTCAGCCGATTGAACTTGTGTGAATATTATTCTCTCTACGATGGTATGTGGAATTTATTTTACAGAGCCGGACACTATCCTAGCGTTCACAATCTTCTATGAATTATTCGGAGGAGGAACCCGCCTTGCAATGCCGAAGACAATATGCGCGCCGGACTCATCGTCATTGAAGCCTGGTTCAGGGGCTACTGAGGGAGTCCTGGACTAGGGGGTGTCCGGATAGCCGAACTATCACCATCGGCCGAGACTCTAAGACTATGAAGATACAAGATTGAAGACTTCGTCCCGTGTTCGGATGGGACTTTCCTTGGCGTGGAAGGCAAGCTTGGTAATACGGATATGTAGATCTCCTACCATTGTAACCGACTCTGTGTAACCCTAGCCCTCTCCAGTGTCTATATAAACCGGAGGGTTTTAGTCCGTAGGACATAACAACAATCATACCATAGGCTAGCTTCTAGGGTTTAGCCTCCTTGATCTCGTGGTAGATCCACTCTTGTACTACCCATATCATCAATATCAATCAAGCAGGAGTAGGGTTTTACCTCCATCGAGAGGGCCCGAACCTGGGTAAAAACATCGTGTCCCTTGTCTCCTGTTACCATCCGCCTAGACGCACAGTTCGGGACCCCCTACCCGAGATCCGCCGGTTTTGACACCGACAGAGCCCAAGAACGTATGGGCCGTCAATAGGCCGAAAGCTAACACGGGCTAGAAACGGCCCATGTAAATCACGGGCCGTTAACGGGTACAAAGAAAATTACTATTCATTATGGGCTAGAGTCACCGTGGGCCTGTGAAGGGCCGAAAGATACGAAGGCCTCATATGGGCCGAAAGACGTCGTGGGCCATACATGGGCCGAAAGTGAAATGGGCTGGTGTTATATTCGACGGGCCAGATGACATTGTTGGGCCGATTTTCTTTAGTGCCTAACGGGTCGTAAAATGGGCTATTTGCGAAGAGATCGTGTTAGCATGCTTTTCATGGGCCAGCCCGTTAAATTTTGACCAAGTCAAATGGGCCGGCTTTGTAAGCTAAATGGGCCAGTGGTGGGCCGTGGCACGTGTCGACATATCATGGGCGCCTATCTGACCCACTGACGAGCTGACATGTGTTTCGTCCGGCCAATAAGAATTTTACACGTGGAAATTTCCCATTGGTCGGGGCTATTAACGGGTTATCGGATCCAAAACCCGACCCGATAGCTTAACGGCGTTCCGTTACGGTGGATGCCACGTGTCGGTCACCCTTGACGAAAGCACTTGTGACGCGCGATTTATCGTCATGGAAATGGACACTTCCGTGATGATAATTTTGGTAATGTCATGGAACACTTCTACGACAGCACAGGTATGACTATCTTGATTCTGTCATAAATTTGTCATGGATGTACATGCATGACAAAAAACGCGACCTACTGTGACAAACACGTATCATCACGGAAGTGTATTTTTTTTGTGGTGATGGTGGCTTTGCCACAAATACGATGTCAACTACATGATCATGCAATGGAAATATGACAAAAGTAATGTATGTCATGATGATGATGGTGGAAGTTGCATGGCAATATATCTCGGAATGGCTATGGGAATGCCATGATAGGTAGGTATGGTGGCTGTTTTGAGGAAGATATAAGGAGGTTTATGTGTGATAGAGCGAATCGTATCACGGGGTTTGGATGCACCGGCGAAGTTTGCACCAACTCTCAAGGTGAGAAAGGGCAATGCACGGTACCGAAGAGGCTAGCAAAGGCGGAAAGGTGAGAGTGCGTATAATCCATGGACTCAACATTAGTCAAAAGAACTCATATACTTATTGCAAAAATTTAGAAGCCATCAAAAAATTCAAGTAGTACATGCATGCTCCTAGGGGGATAGATTGGTAGGAAAAGATCATCGCTCGTCCCTGACCGCCACTCATAAGGATGCACAAGCCAGGTACACTTCATGTTTCAAATTTTTTACACAACTTTACCCATACGTGCATGCTACGGGACTTGCAACTTCAACACTAGTATTTCTCAAATTCACAATTATCAACTAGCACGACTTTGATATTATTACCTCCATATCTCAAAACAATTATCAAGCATCAAACTTATCTTAGTATTCAATTTACTCAAAAGAAAGTTTCACATGTCTTGAACACAAAGTGTATTAACATTAAGCAAATTACCATGCTATTAACGACTCTCAAAATAATCTAAGTGAAGCATGAGAGATCAATAGTTTCTTTAAAACAAATCCACCACCGTGTTCTAAAAGATATAAGTGAAGCACTATGAGCAAAAATTATCACGCTCAAAAGATATAAGTGAAGCACTATGAGCAAAAATATCAAGCTCAAAAGATATAAGTGAAGCACTATGAGCAAAACTATCAAGCTCAAAAGATATAAGTGAAGCACTAGAGTATTCTAACAAATTCCAATTCATATATGGCTCTCTCAAAAAGGTGTGTACAGCAAGGATGATTGTGGTAGACTAACAAGCAAAGACGCACATAATACAAGACGCTCCAAGCAAAACACATATCATGTTGGTGAATAAAAATATAGCTCCAAGTAAATTACCGATGGGAGTGGACGAAAGAGGGGATGCCTTCTGGGGCATCCCCAAGCTTTGACTTTTTGGTGTCCTTGGATTATCTTGGGGGTGCCATGGGCATCCCCAAGCTTAGGCTCTTGCCACTCCTTGTTCCATAATCCATCAAAAGAATTCACCCAAAACTTGAAAACTTCACAACACAAAACTCAACAGAAATCTCGTGAGCTCCGTTAGAGAAAGAAAACAAAAGACTACTTCAAGGTACTGTAATGAACTCATTCTTTATTTATATTGGTGTTAAACCTACTGTATTCCAACTTCTTTATGGATTATAAACTATTTTACTAGCCATAGATTCATCAAAATAAGCAAACAACACACGTAAAACAGAATCTGTCAAAAACAGAACAGTCTGTAGCAATCTATAACTAACGCAAACTTATGGAACTCTAAAAATTCTACCAAAATAGGAAGTCCTGGAGAATTTGTTTATTGAACAGAAGAAAAAAGAATCAACGCAAAAGCGCGTTTCTGTGATTTATCATAACTAAATTCGTGTGTGCAAAGTTTCTGTTTTTCAGCAGAATCAAATCAACTATCATCGTAGGTTATCCTATAGGTTCTACTTGGCACAAACACTAATTAAAACATAAAACCACTTCCAAATAGAAGGTAGATGTATTATTTATTCCTAAACAGAAGCAAAAAACAAAAACACAAAATAAAATTGGGTTGCCTCCCAACAAGCGATATCGTTTAACACCCCTAGCTAGGCATAAAAGCAAGGATAGATCTAGGTATTGCCATCTTTGGTAGGCAATTATTCAATGAGGCATCTACCTTCTTTAGAATTTTCTTTCTTCCTAGTAATTGACAAATTTTCAGACAAAAGATCAAAAAATTCATCTATAGCAAATGGTTCCTTAATGATGGTAAAAAGATTGGGATGAACACTTATAGATTTAAGATCCGCAGTTTCCTTACTAGATGATTCACCCTTATTCTTAGGAACATAAATAAGCTTAGTATTTTTGGTAGAAGAACTTGGAGTATTTTGAACGGAACAAAAAGTGGTTCCCAAATTGGTAATGATACCCTCAAGTTTATCGATTCTTGTGGAATCTAGATTTATTTTCTCATTAACTATGGGTTCTTTTTCCTTAATATTTTTCAAAGTCATTCCTACCTTAGATCCATATTGGGTAATTTGATTGTGGATCTTTTTATCAAGATTTTCAATTGATTCAATGGTAGCAACTTTATTTTCAATAGCTTCAAGCCTTTGCATAACGTGCTCCAAAGTTAACGTAGTTCCGCTAATCAAAAGGGGTGGTGAGCCAAATATATCTATTAAAGCATTATAAGAATCAAAAGTATGGCTACCCAAAAAATTCCCTCCGGTGATGATATCAAGGATATATCTATACCAAGGATTAGCACCTACGTAAAAATTGCTTCCTGGTAGATTTATTTTGAGCATTGCAAATTCTATACCAAGCATCTTTTAGATTTTCTCCCTCCCTTTGTTTAAAATTTAAGACTTCATTCTCGGGAGATAACGGAGACGATATGAAACTAGTCATGACGACAAGCAAACTAACACACGAGCAAACAGAAAGGCAAAGGGAAAAAGGCAAACGGGAAAGAGAGGAGGAGATTGGGAAAGAGAGGGCAAATAAAACGGCAAAGGTGAAGTGGGGGAGAGGAAAACAAGAGGCAAATGGCAAATAATGTAATGCGAGAGATAGGGATTGCGATGGGTACTTAGTATGGTTGACTTGCTTGCGTGAGCCTCCCCAGCAACGGCGCCAGAAATTCTTCTTGCTACCTCTTGAGCATTGCGTTGGATTCCCCGAAGAGGAGAGGATGATGCAGCAAAGTAGCGTAAGTATTTCCCTCAGTTTTTGAGAACCAAGGTATCAATCCAGTAGGACACCACACACAAGTCCCTTGTACCTACACAAAACGATAGCAACTCGCAACCAACGCTTAGGGGTTGTCAATCCCTTCACGGTCACTTACGAGAGTGAGATCTGATAGAGATAATATTTTTGGTATTTTTGATAGATAGATGCAAATTAAAAAGTAAAAGGCAAAGTAAAAACAAAGCAAGTAAATAAATTGATAGAGATTGATATGATGAGAATAGACCCGGGGGCCATAGGTTTCACTAGTGGCTTCTCTCAAGAGCATAAGTATTCTACGGTGGGTGAACAAATTACTGTTGAGCAGTTGACAGAATTGAGCATAGTTATGAGTATATCTAGTCAATGATCATGTATATAGGCATCATGTCCAAAACAAGTAGATCGAAACGATTTTGCATCTACTACTATTACTCCATTCATCGACTGCTATCCAGCATGCATCTAGAGTATTAAGTTAAAAACAGAGTAACGCCTTAAGCAAGATGACATGATGTAGAGGGATAAATTCATGCAATATGATAAAAAAAACCATCTTGTTATCCTTGATGGCAACAATACAATACGTGCCTTGCAACCCTTTCTGTCACTAGGTAAGGACACCGCAAGATTGAACCCAAAGCTAAGCACTTCTCCCATTGCAAGAACTACCAATCTAGTTGGCCAAACCAAAAAGGATAATTCGAAGAGACTTGCAAAGATAACTCAATCATACATAAAAGAATTCAGAGAAGAATCAAATATTTTCCATAGATAATACTAGATCATAAACCCACAATTCATCGGTCTCAACAAACACACCGCAAAAAGAAGATTACATCGAATAGATCTCCACGAGAGAGGGGGAGAACATTGTATTGAGATCCAAAAAGAGAGAAAAAGTCATCTAGATACTAGCTATGGACCCGAAGGTCTGAAGTAAACTACTCACACTTCATCGGAGGGGCTATGGTGATGATGTAGAAGTCCTCCGTGGTGGATGCCCCCTCCGGCGGAGCTCCGGAACAGGCCCCAAGATGGGATCTCGTGGATACAGAAGGTTGCGGCGGTGGAATTAGGTTTTTGGCTCCTGTTCTGATCGTTCGGGGATACGTAAGTATATATAGGAGGAAGGAGTACGTTGGTGGAGCGTCAGGGGGCCCACGAGGTAGGGGGCATGCCCAGGGGGGCGCGCCCTCCACCCTCGTGACTGCCTCTGGCACTGCTTGGAGTAGGGTCCAAGTCTCCTGGATCACGTTCGGTTGGAAAATCACGATCCCAAAGGTTTCATTCCGTTTGGACACCGTTTGATATTCCGTTTCTTTGAAACACTGAAATAGGCAAAAAAACAGCAATTCTGGGCTGGGCCTCCGGTTAATAGGTTAGTCCCAAAAATAATATAAAAATGGAAAATAAAGCCCAATATAGTCCAAAACAGTAGATAAAGTAGCATGGAGCAATCAAAAATTATAGATACATTGGAGACGTATCAACCCTCACATCTGGTGAAGGAGGCGTCTGTATCTCATCGCACCGGGAAGGGGAGGAGGTGCAGCGTTCACTCTATCGCCTTCGGCGAGGGAGGCAATCCACTGCCGGATGCGCTGTTCTCTTTCACCCAGTGCCTGTGCGGGAGGGCCACCGACCCCTTCTTCCTTGCTGTCGTACATAGTGTGGGCAGATCCGGCCTCCCGCCGCACGCCTTGCCACATCCCGACGACCCTAAGGTATAAGTTTCTTTGAAACCGTCGTTGCTCTAGCTGCATGTGGATCTTTTTCGATCTGTAGTCGAATCTAGGTCTTGGTTCAAAGAGGAAAGAAGGGTGCGGTGGGCTGGAGCAAGAATCTAGGACATGGTTCAATGAGGAAAGGAGGGGTGGAAAGTAGTATAGACTGGCTATCCAGCCGCTTTGTAGGTCGAAAAGGGAAAAGGGGGTAACCCAGTACACACATCTGTAAGGAACCGATCTCTTTGTTGAAAAGGGAAAGAAACTGGGGGGTCGGGTAGTTTGTGCAGGACTAGATTTGCTGCCCTCACATAGGAAGAAGGTTCAAAGAGAACAAATATGGTACCAACACATATATGCTGCTTGGCTACATACTCTGCATCACCCATTTATACGTGTGGACGCTCATGGTGCTGGCATGTCCCATACAGCTATTTTGCTGTTGTTAATCTAAGAATGCCGCCAGAAAAATGAAGCAATGCCACTGTTAAAAGTAAATTACATTTTTTAACGAATGTTGTTTTAAGAGAATGTCTCTGTTATTATGAATCAATGCAACCATTTTAGAAATGCTAATATCCTACTTTGTTTTCCTCCATGACAAAGTTACATGCTTCTTTCTGTCATCGTTTGTTTCATCCTCCTTTATCGGCAAGTAATTGTTTCCTTTTTTGCCTATATTGAAACAGGGGTATCGATTCAACTTGTTGCTATTGCGACATTTTGCTTCGCTACTCGATACACTTATGTTTTAAGAGTGTTTTGTGTAGTTCAACTCGAATGTCACACCGGTGACTTTGCTTAATTTTGGTGGAACTGCACAAAAGGAGATCGAGATTTGTTTCCAGTCTTCGTGGCGAGTTGTTTCAAATCTTGGTCTCATCCATATGATGTGCAGGGTGCTTTGAGATGTTGTGCTACTTGTTTTGGTACTATTTTAAATAAATGTTGAATTGAAGCTATTGTATTGCTGTCTTTTCCCATTAAGTAGTGAACAAAAATGGGACCAACCCAGACATGATGCTTGTTGCTTTGTTACAACAAATTCAGCATCACCCCCTTTATAAGCCAGTAATTGATGCCACTCTCAGAATTAACTACTGAATCATAATTCAAAACTGCAACACTTTTTAGGGATTGGCAGGATTAACATTTTTGTGGCCGCATGTTTCATCCTCCTTTATTAGCCAGTAATTGATTCCTTTTTTGCCTCTATTTAAATAGGGATATCTATTCAACTTGTTGCTATTGTGACATTTTGCTTCGCTACGCAAAACACTTTGCTTGATTTCAGTGCAACTGCACAAAACGAGATTGGATTTCCTATTCGTGTTGGCAGATTCGTATTTTATCTTGTCCGTCTCATGAAAGGTCAGTATAGGCCTTCATCCACATGATTGTGCAATGTGCTTTGAGATGTTGTGCTACTTGTATTGGTACTGTTTTAAATAAATGTTGAATTGAAGCTATTGTATTGTTGTCTTTTCCCATTAAGTAGTGAACAAAAATGGGACCAACCCAGACATGATGATTGTTGCTTTGTTACAACAAACTCTGCATCACCCCCTTTATAAGTAGATGGAAGCACATACTCTTGTTGCTCCCACTCTCCCATGGAACTGTTTATGCTTTTCGTTAATCTAATGTCGCTGGTAAAATTAAGCAATGTCACTCTTAGAATTAATTAACTACTGAATCTTAGTTCAAAACTACAACCCTTGTTAGGAATGGTACTATCCTGCTTTGTAGTTCTTTCTACATGTTTAACCAAGGTATTGTTAAGATAATGTCTTTGTTAAAATGAATTAGTTGCATTGTTTTAGGAATGGTACTTTTCTGCTTTGTCGTTCTTTACACATGTTGAAACAAGGCATTGTTAAGATAATGTCTCAGTCAATATGAATGAATCACACTGATGGAGAATTGCTACTCTCCTGCTTTGTTTCCCCATTAAGATAAAGTAGATCAGTAGATGCTTTTCTTCTGGGAGTACAAGTCATCAACCGTTATTTCTCAGTAATTGTTTCCCTTATACCTATTGTTGCTTACATGGATATCAAAATTAAAGCTCGGTTTTATTCCGACTTCGATTTTAGTTGAACTGCACAAAAGGAGCCAATGTGTCCAAGGCAAACTACTGCATTACTGGGTCCAGTTGGTCATTCCACTTTGCAGAAAGAAGCAGTCACTGTTTGCGCTACATTACAGAAGGAATGACCGAGAAGCTTTACAGAGTATTGTTAGACACCAATGACATGACTAGTCTGCAGAGAGCATTGGCAATTTAACAACACGTGGAGTGCCCGGGCAAAAAGTGCCCAAACAAGTACAAGAAGCTACGACAGGACTCCACGATTATAGGCATTACATATTTTGAACGGGAAAAGCTTGTCAAAGTTTAATCGTTGATGTTAGCAAGAAGACATTAGTTTAATATATTGGAATTGGAAAACCTTGTCAAAATTTGCTCATTGATGTTAGCCAGAAGACATGCATTTGATATTTTTGAGTGGGATGCCCTTGTTTTGAGCAGCGTCGAGTGTTTTTTCCTATTCCTATGTTTAGTTTAGAAGTAAATAGTTACTCTACTGAGATTCCTGTGTTAAGAGTTTGTTCTGAATATTGTCTATGTAATGCCAGGCCTTATGTTTGATTGCAAAGTTGAGCTTGGAATGTTGTGGCATGCGGCATCACGAGCTGTTCACCGTGCCTCCTAAGAATAATGCTTCGTATTGTTTTGCATGTCGATCTAATTCCAGTGATTTGCTTGTTAAGAAGATCATCCTCTTCCGGTGTTTCTGTTCTTAAGAAGTTCATCGTTTGATGTTTCATTCATAGCCTATACGACAAGTCGGGTAGGTTAGACGTGAAACCATATGATCTTCCGACCAACTCATGATATTAGGCCGTGATTGGATCGTCGTTTTCCAACCAAAACCGCTTGTAAAACTGATGCTTGTAAATTAAAGCAGATGGTCTCGGGCGAAGGCGCTTGGTTGGTCGATTTTGACTAGTAAAATATTGGAAGTACTTCACACACGATAAAAACGCTAAACGACACTCAGACGATTGCTAATCCAGTCGTTAGCTATTGTTTTAGCCTTGCCCATGGATGGCATGATACGCACGTCGTGCATGTATCGTCTGGTAATTTCGTCCATATAGCAGTGCTCGTAAAATATACACTGGTCTCTCAAATTACACGAGTAACCCGCCAGTTTTACTTATAGACCTCGGGCCCTCGGTTTCATTATGCCTGTATTTTACGCGTTGTTTCCGATGACGAGTAAATTACACTTGTATCTTAATACAGGTTTTAAATAAACCAGAGCTCCCAAGCGCGGCCTTACCGTTTCATGCCGTCTTAGTTTCTCGAAGGTGCTCATAGGTGTCCGATGATCCTGGCTTGCTGAATGAGCAGCGGGTGTTGTATCAGACCATCCGTAGGGTCCGCGAGGCCCTCTCCATTGTCCTTCGAGTTGTTGTGCTCGCCGTGGCGCCGGGCATTGTTAACATCGTCAACGAACATGAGGATTCATGAGATGACTTTATTTTGACTGGATGACACTAGGGACCCACTAGGGCCATAGTCGTACGTACGCAAGTGCCTCCTTAATATGTACAACTATATATTTTTTACTTTCTCCTGGTTTCCTGACATCACGGTCCCACACCATTGTCAACCTATGTAGTCAATATAAACGAGAGAATTGCACAAGGTGCGGCCGACAGCTGGGACCAAGCAGCTCGAGCAGTATTTGTGTTTTTGAGGCGTGAGCACTGCAGAGTTTTTCTTGGCGATGATTTCGTTGTTGTTCAGAGGAGAGCAGGGTATTAACTGGGCAGGTTGTGGCCCGTCTAGCCCAGGTCAGATATCCAGTCCAGATACTAATTTTTTCAAGATGAAAATGGCTAGCCCAGCTATACGTTTTTTTAGGAATACCCAGGCAAGGTCAACTTGTTATTCTTTGCCCCGCTGGGCTGCAAATCTTTCCTAGGAGGGATGCATTAGGCTTAACAGGAAAATGGGCTTTAAAAAATAATAAATGGGATGTAATTATAAAAATTGGGCAGTAACTATAAAAAAATGCACTAAACACAAAATTAGTTTATAAAATATTATTTATGAATTTTGAAAATCTTAAATTTTCATTGTTGCGCGCGCAATGTTTCGTTGGATTTTTACGTAATACAAATTTATATTTAATCTGACTAGAAATTTCGGGATAAAAATATTTCGGATCCCATCAAAATGTGGGAAATTTTATTGAATTCTGTCTTCAACGGTTGGTTGAAATTATTAATCGTTGTCCTAGCTACAAAATGGGCTGTACTTTTAACAAACTGTAAATGGGTTGTTGTAAATTCCATTAGAATTAAAAAATGGGATGTACATTCTTACAAAATGCAAAGGGCTATAAGTTCTCTGCCACACACTTGTGGGCCTACTAAGTGATGAGTCCCCTAAAAAAATAAGTTGACACGTATGCAAGGCTTTGTCAACTTATTATAGTCAACACACGGTTCTAGCGGCAGTGGCCGTTGGATGTCTATCCAACGGATGTCGTGCTTCTTCTTCAATGTCGGATATTCTTAGCTTCGGCAGCCCAAAAAATGATTCCTCCCCCTGACATCTGGGGTGCACCGTTTTGGAGGCTGACCTGTGGGCCTACTAAGTTGGAGCGTACCAGGGGCTTTGTCAACTTAGTCAATATAAACGATTCTACATTCAGTGACTGTATGATGTCCATCCAACGGCCGTAGTGCTTCTTCAACCTCTGGTCTTCTTGGTCCAGCCGTCCAAAGCAGCACTGGTCGTGCCGCCTGCTCCTGCCTCCCGTGGTTGGTTGTGCTGCCACGGAGGCCTCACCGCCCCCATACTACTCCCACCGCTGGCCAGGCCATCCCTCCACTCACCCACACCCCCGGTTATTCTGCGGTGACGGCAGCCTCACACCGCAGCCGAACCAGTGAATCCTCGTACTCCTCTCCACGCAGGCTTGCACTGCTGCGTCTTCCCCACCTCCGCGTCGTCCCCTTCCTAGGCCTCGCCTTAGTCCACCGCCCTGGTGCTCTCGGCGCGGCGTGGTCAACGTGGTTAACGACCGACTTCCATCGGAAGAGTACTGTACGTGGAGAGGCTGATGATACGTCTTCAATGTATCTATAATTTTTGATTGTTCCATGCTATTATATTACCCCTTTTGGATCTTTATGGGCTTTATTTTACACATTTATATCATTTTTGGGACTAACCTACTAACCGGAGGCCCAGCCCGTATTGCTGTTTTTTGCCTATTTCAGTATTTCAAAGAAAAGGAATATCAAACGGAGTCCAAACGGAATGAAACCTTCGAGAGCGTGATTTTTGGAACGAACGTGATCCAGAGGACTTGGAGTGCAAGTCAAGAAGCAGCCAAGGCGGCCACGAGAGGGTAGGGCCCCCCCCTATAGGGCGCACCCCCTGTCTCGTGGGCCCCTCGGGCGTCCAACGACGTACTTCTTCCTCCTATATAAGCCTACGTACCCCGAAAACATCCAGGGAGCTAACGAAACACAATTTCCACCGTCGTAACCTTCTGTATCCACGAGATCCCATCTTGGAGCCTTCGCCGGCGCTCCGCCGGAGGGGGAATCGACCACGGAGGGCTTCTACATCAACACCATAGCCCCTCCGATGAGTTGTGAGTAGTTTACCACAGACCTTCGGGTCCATAGTTATTAGCTAGATGGCTTCTTCTCTCTTTTTGGATCTCAATACAATGTTCTCCCCCTCTCTTGTGGAGATCTATTCGATGTAAACTCTTTTTGCGGTGTGTTTGTCGAGATCCGATGAATTGTGGATTTATGATCAAGTTTATCTATGAGAAATATTTGAATCTCCTCTGAATTCTTTTATATATTATTGAGTTATCTTTGCAAGTCTCTTCGAATTATCAGTTTGATTTGGCCTACTAGATTGATCTTTCTTGCCATGGGAGAAGTGCTTAACTTTGGGTTCAATCTTGCGGTGTCCTTAGCCAGTGGCAGAAAGGGTTGCAAGGAACGTATTGTATTGTTGCCATCGAGGATAAAAAGATGGGGTTTATATCATATTGCATGAGTTTATCCCTCTACATCATGTCATCTTGCTTAAGGCATTACTCTGTTCTTATGAACTTAGTACTCTAGATGCAGGCAGGAGTCGGTCGATGTGTGGAGTAATAGTAGTAGATGCAGGCAGGAGTCGGTCTACTTGTTGCGGACGTGATGCCTATATACATGATCATGCCTAGATAATCTCATAATTATTCGCTATTCTATCAATTGCTCGACAGTAATTTGTTCACCCACCGTAATACTTATGCTATCTTGAGAGAAGCCTCTAGTGAAACTTATGGCCCCCGGGTCTATCTCTTATCATATTTTCTTCCAATCTACTTTTATTTGCATCTTTACTTTTTGCATCTATATTATAAAATACCAAAATTATATTTATCTTATCATACTATCTCTATTAGATCTCACTTCCGCAAGTGGCCATGAAGGGATTGACAACCCCTTTATTGCATTGGTTGCGAGTTCTTTGTTTGTTTGTGTAGGTGCGTGGGACTTTTGAGGAGCCTCCTACTGGATTGATACCTTGGTCTCAAAAACTGAGGGAAATACTTACGCTACTATTGCTACATCACCCTTTCCTCTTCAAGGAAAACCAACGCAAGCTCAAGATGTAGCAAGAAGGATTTCTGGCACCGTTGCCGGGGAGGTCTTCGCTCAAGTCAAGACATACCAAGTACCCATCACAAACTCATCTCCCTTGCATTTACATTATTTGCCATTTGCCTCTTGTTTTCCTCTCCCCCACTTCACCCCTGACGTTTTATTCGCCCTCTCTTTCCCAATCTCATCCTCTCTCTTTCGCTTGCCTTTTTCTGTTTGCTTGTGTGTTGGATTACTTGTTGCCATGGCGCAATATAATACCAAATTGTGTGATTTCTTGAATACCAATAATAATGATTTCCTTAGTACTCCGATTGCTCCTCTTAATGATGTTGAGTCATGTGAAATCAATATTGCTTTGCTGAATCTTGTTATGAAAGATCAATTCGCCGTCCTTCCTAGTGAAGACGCCGCTACTCATCTAAACAACTTTGTTGATTTGTGTGATATGCAAAAGAAGAAAGATACGGATAACGATATAGTTAAATTGAAGTTATTTCCATTTTCACTTAGAGATCGTGCTAAAGTTTGGTTTTCATCTTTGCCTAAAAATAGTAAGTATTCTTGGAACAAGTGCAAAGATGCTTCTATCTCTAAGTATTTTCCTCCCGCTAAGATTATCACTCTTAGGAACGACATTATGAATTTTAAACAACTTGATCATGAGCATGTTGCCCAATCTTGGGAGAAAATGAAATTGATGATTCGCAATTGCCCTACTCATGGTTTGAATTTATGGATGATCATACAAAAATTTTATGCTGGTTTGAACTTTGCTTCTAGAAATCTCTTAGATTCGGCTGCGGGAGGCACGTTTATGGAAATCACGTTAGGAGATGCTACAAAACTTCTTGATAATATTACGGCTAATTATTCTCAATGGCACACCGAAAGATCTTCTAGTAAAAAAGTGCATGCTATAGAAGAAATCAATGTTTTGAGTGGAAAGATGGATGAACTTATGAAATTGTTTGCTACTAAAAATACTCCTCTTGATCCCAATGATATGCCTTTGTCTACTTTGATTGAGAATAATAATGAATCTATGGATGTGAATTTTGTTGGTAGGAATAGTTTTGGAAACAATGCTTATAGAGGAAACTTTAATGCTAGACCGTTCCCTAGTAATTCCTCTAATAATTATGGAAATTCCTACAATAATTCTTATGGTAATTTTAATAAGACACCGTCTGATTTTGAGAATAGTGTGAAAGAATTTATGATTTCTCAAAAGAATTTTAATGCTTTGCTTGAATAAAAATTGCTCAAAGTTGATGATTTGGCTAGGAACGTTGATAGACTTTCGCTTGATGTTGATTCTCTTAAACTTAGATCTTCTTCTCCTAAGCATGATATCAATGAGTCTCTCAAAGCAATTAGAATTTCCATTGATGAGTGCAAGGAAAGAACCGCTAGATTGTGTGCTTAGAAAGATTGCTTTATAAAGGCGTGTTCTTCTAGTTTCCATGAAAATAATGATGAAGATCTTAAAGTTATTGATGCGTCTCCTATTAGATCTTTGTTTTGCAATATGAATCTTGATAATTATGGGACTGATGATGAGTCAACTTTACCTAGAAGGCATCCCAAGAATTTAGAGTTTTTAGATCTTGATGCTAAATTTGGTAAAAGTGGGATTGGAGAGGTCATGACTTTAAATAGTATTAAACCCACTATCTCGGATTTCAAGGAATTTGATTATGATAATTGTTCTTTAGAAGGTTGTATTTCCTTGTTGCAATCCGTTGTTAATTCTCCTCATGCTTATAGTCAAAATAAAGCTTTTACCAAACATATCGTTGATGCCTTGATGCAATCTTATGATGAAAAACTTAATTTGGAAGTTTCTATACCTAGAAAACTTAATGATGAGTGGGAACCTGCTATAAAGATTAGAATTAAAGATCATGAGTGTTTTGCTTTGTGTGATTTGGGTGCTAGTGTTTCCACGATTCCGAAAACTTTATGTGATATTCTAGGTTTCCATGATCTTGATGATTGCTCTTTAAATTTGCACCTTGCGGATTCCACCATTAAAAAGATAATGGGAAGAATCAATGATGTTCTCATTGTTGCAAATAGAAATTTGGTTCCCGTAGATTTTATCGTTCTTGATATAGATTGCAATCTTTCTTGCCCTATTATTCTTGGTAGACCTTTCCTTAGAACGATTGGTGCGATTATTGATATGAAGGAATGGAATATTAGATTCCAATTTCCATTAAAGAAAGGCATGGAGCACTTTCCAAGAAATAAAGTCAAATTACCTTATGAATCTATCATGTGAGCTACTTATGAATTGAGTGACAAAGATGGCACTACTTAGATCTATCTTCGCTTTTATGCCTAGCTAGGGGCGTTAAACGATAGCGCTAGTTGGGAGGCAACCCAATTTTCTTTGTGTTTTTATTTCTGTTCCTGTTTAGTAATAAATCTTGCATCTATCTTATGTTTAGATGTGTTTTTATCTTTTAATTAGTGTTTGTGCCAAGTAGAACCTATAGGATAACCTATGATGATAGTTGATTTGATTCTGCTGAAAGACAGAAACTTTGTGCGCACGAATTTAGTTTTGTTAAATCACAGAAACGTGTTTTTCCGTTGATTATTTTTTCTACTGATCAATAAACAAATTTTCCAGGACTTCCTATTTTGGTAGGATTTTTAAAGTTCCAGAAGTTTGCGTTAGTTACAGATTGCTACAGACTGTTCTGTTTTTGACAGATTCTGTTTTTCGTGTGTTGTTTGCTTATTTTGATGCATCTATGGCTAGTAAAAAAGTTTATAAACCATAAAGAAGTTGGAATACAGTAGGTTTAACACCAAAATAAATAAAAAATGAGTTAATTACAGTACCTTATGTGGTGGTTTTGTTTTCTTTCACTAACGGAGCTTATAAGATTTCCTGTTGAGTTTTGTGTTGTGAAGTTTTCAAGTTTTGGGTAAAGCTTTTATGGACTATGGAATAAGGAGGGGCAAGAGACTAAGCTTGGGGATGCCCATGGCACCCCAAGATATTCAAGGATAGCCAAAATCCTAAGCTTGGGGATGCCCCGGGAAGGCATCCTCTCTTTCGTCTTCGTTCATTGGTAACTTTACTTGGAGCTATATTTTTATTTGCCACATGATATGTGTTTTGCTTGGAGCGTCGTGTATTATATTAGTCTTTGCTTTTTAGTTTACCACAATCATCCTTGATGTACACACCTTTTTGGAGAAGCCTACTTGATTAGAATTTGCTAGAATACTCTATGTGCTTCACTTATATCTTTTGAGCTTGATAGTTTTTGCTCTAGTGCTTCACTTATATTTTTTAGAGCACGGTGGTGACTTAATTTTGAAGAAATTAATAGTCTCTCATGCTTCACTTATATCTTTTTGAGAGTCTTTTAGAACAGCATGGTATTTGCTATGGTTACAAAGTTGGTCCTAGAATGATGAGCATCCAAGTTGGGTATAATAAAAACTATCATAGAAAGGAATTGGATGCTATGATCAATTTGATGCTTGATAATTGTTTTGAGATATGGAGGTAGTGATATTAGAGTCATGCTAGTTGAGGTGATTATGAAAAAAATACTTGTGTTGGGGTTTGTGATTCCCGTAGTATGCACGTATGGTGAACCGCTTTGTGATGAAGTTGGAGCACAATTTTATTTATTGATTGTCTTCCTTATGAGTGGCGGTCGGGGACGAGCGATGGTATTTTCCTACCAATCTATCCCCCTAGGAGCATGCGCATAGTGCTTTGGTTTTTGATGACTTCTAGATTTTTGCAACAAGTACATGAGTTCTTTTGACTAATGTTGAGTCCATGGATTATACGCACCTCACCCTTCCACCATTGCTAGCCTCTCTTGTGCCGCGCAACTTTCGCCGGTACCATACACCCACCATATACCTTCCTCAAAACAGCCACCATACCTACCTATTATGGCATTTCCATAGCCATTCCGAGATATATTGCCATGCAACTTTCCACCGTTCCGTTCATATGACACGCATTACTTTTGTCATATTGCTCTTTGCATGATCATGTAGTTGACATTGTATTTGTGGCAAGGCCACCTTCATAATTTTCATACATGTCGCTCTTGATTCATTTCATATCCCGGTACACCGCCGGAGGCATTCATATAGAGTCATATCTTGTTCTAGCTTTGAGATGTAATTCTTGAGTTGTAAATCCATAAAAGTGTGATGATTTTCATTATTAGAGCATTTTCCTAGTGAGGAAAGGATGATGAATACTATGATTCCCCCACAAGTCGGGATGAGGCTTCGGACTTTACAAAAATAAAAAAAAAGAGGAAAAAAAAGGAAAGGCCAAAAATAAAAAAAGTAAGGCCAAAGAAAAAAAAATAAAAAAATAAAAAAAATAAAATGAGAGAAAAAAAGAGAGAAGGGACAATGCTACTATCTCTTTTTCCACACTTGTGCTTCAAAGTAGCACCATGATCTTCATGATAGAGAGTCTCATATGTTGTCACTTTCATATACTAGTGGGAATTTTTCATTATAGAACTTGGATTGTATATTCCAATGATGGGCTTCCTAAAAATGCCCTAGGTCTTCGTGAGCAAGCAAGTTGGATGCACACCCACTTAGTTTCTTTTGTTGAGCTTTCATATATTTATAGCTCTAGTGCATCCGTTGCATGGCAATCCCTACTCACATACATTGATATCTATTAATGGGCATCTCCATAGCCCGTTGATACGCCTAGTTGATGTGAGACTATCTTCTCCTTTTTGTCTTCTCCACAACCACCATTCTATTCCACATATAGTGCTATATCCATGGCTCACGCTCATGTATTGCGTGAAAGTTGAAAGAGTTTGAGATTATTAAAGTACGAAACAATTGCTTGGCTTGTCATCGGGGTTGTGCATGATTAAATACTTTGTGTGATGAAGGTAGAGCAACAGCCAGACTATATGATTTTGTAGGGATAACTTTCTTTGGCCATGTTATTTTGAGAAGACATGATTACTTTGATTAGTATGCTTGAAGTATCACCATTTTCATGTCAATATGAACTTTTATTTTTTATCATTTGGATCTGAACATTCATGCCACAGTAAAGAAAATTACATTGAGAATTATGCTAGGTAGCATTCCACATCAAAAATTCTGTTTTTATCATTTACCTACTCGTGGACGAGCAGGAATTAAGCTTGGGGATGCTTGATACGTCTTCAACGTATCTATAATTTTTTATTGTTCCATGCTATTATATTACCCCTTTTGGATGTTTATGGGCTTTATTTTACACATTTATATCATTTTTGGGACTAACCTACTAACCGGAGGCCCAGCCCGTATTGCTGTTTTTTGCCTATTTCAGTATTTCGAAGAAAAGGAATATCAAATGGAGTCCAAACGGAATGAAACCTTCGGGAGCGTGATTTTTGGAACGAACGTGATCCAGAGGACTTGGCGTGCAAGTCAAGAAGCAGCTGAGGCGGCCACGAGAGGGTAGGGCGCCCCCCTATAGGGCGTGCCCCCTGTCTCATGGGCCCCTCGGGCGGCCACCGACGTACTTCTTCCTCCTATATAAGCCTACGTACCCCGAAAACATCCAGGGAGCCAACGAAACACAATTTCCACCGTCGTAACCTTCTGTATCCGCGAGATCCCATCTTGGAGCCTTTGTCGGCGCTCCGCCGGAGGGGCAATCGACCATGGAGGGCTTCTACATCAACACCATAGCCCCTCCGGTGAGTTGTGAGTAGTTTACCACAGACCTTCGGGTCCATATTTATTAGCTAGGTCGCTTGTTCTCTCTTTTTGGATCTCAATACAATGTTCTCCCCCTCTCTTGTGGAGATCTATTTGATGTAAACTCTTTTTGCGGTGTGTTTGTCGAGATCCGATGAATTGTGGGTTTATGATCAAGTTTATCTATGAGAAATATTTGAATCTCCTCTGAATTCTTTTATGTACGATTGAGTTATCTTTGCAAGTCTCTTCGAATTATCAGTTTGGTTTGGGCCTACTAGATTGATCTTTCTTGCCATGGGAGAAGTGCTTAGCTTTGGGTTCAATCTTGCGGTGCCCTTACCCAGTGACAGAAAGGGTTGCAAGGCACGTATTGTATTTTTGCCATCGAGGATAAAAAGATGGGGTTTATATCTTATTGCATGAGTTTATCCCTCTACATCATGTCATCTTGTGTAAAGCGTTACTCTGTTCTTATGAACTTAATACTCTAGATGCATGCAAGAGTCGGTCGATGTGTGGAGTAATAGTAGTAGATGCAGACAGAAGTCGGTCTACTTGTTGCGGACGTGATGCCTATATACATGATCATGCCTAGATAATCTCATAATTATTCGCTATTCTATCAATTGCTCAACAGTAACTTGTTCACCCATCATAATACTTTATGCTATCTTGAGAGAAGCCTCTAGTGACACCTATGGCCCCCGGGTCTATCTCTTATCATATTTTCTTCCAATCTACTTTTATTTGCACCTTTACTTTTTGCATCTATATTATAAAACACCAAAAATATATTTATCTTATCATACTATCTCTATTAGATCTCACTTCCGCAAGTGGACGTGAAGGGATTGACAACCCCTTTATTGCGTTGGTTGCGAGTTCTTTGTTTGTTTGTGTAGGTGTGTGGGACTTTTGAGGAGCCTCCTACTGGATTGATACCTTGGTTCTCAAAAACTGAGGGAAATACTTACGCTACAATTGCTGCATCACCCTTTCCTCTTCAAGGAAAACCAACGCAAGCTCAAGATGTAGCAGCTGATAGCTGGGTCCACGGCCGCCGCAAGGAAGTGCCTCCTTATTACGCGAAAAATAATTATTCCTCCACCTGACAGCTGGGACCCACCGGACGGGCCACCTTATTTCGCGAAAAAAACATTTCTCCCCTGACTGCTGGGACCCACCACATAGGCCACCGTATTTTGCGAAAAAATGTTCCCCCGTTGTCAGCTCAGACCCACCGGAAGTGCCTCCTTATTATGCACAAAAAAATGAATACTCCCCCTGCTAGCTGGGACCCACCTTGGTGGGAGGCTGACTTGTGGGCCTACTAAGTTGACGGGGATGGAGGGCTTTGTCAACTTAGTCAATATGAACAATTCTAGCTCCAGTGACCGTACGATGTCCATCCAACGGCCGTAGTGCTTCTTCAAACTCTGGTCTTCTTGCTCCAGCCGTCCAAAGCAGTGCCAGTTGTGCCGCCTGCTCCTGCCTCTCGTGGCCGGCTGTGCTGCCGCAGAGGCCTCACCGCCCCCTACTATTCCCACCGCTGGCCAGGCCATGCGGCGACGGCAGCCTCACACCGCAGTCGAACGAGTGAACCCTCATACTCCTCTCCGTGTGGGCATCCACTGCTGCGTCTTCACCGGCTCTGTGTCGTCCCCTTCCTAGGCCTCGCCGTCGTCCATCGCCCTGGTGCTCTCGGCGTGGCGTCGTCAACATGGTCAAGGAACGACTTCCATCGGACGTGGACTGTACGTGGAGAAGCTGACAGCTGGGTCCATGGCCGCAGCAAGGAAGTGCCTCCTTATTATGTGGAAAATAATGATTCCTCCACCTGACAGCAGGGACCCACCGGACAAGCCACCGTATTTTGTGAAAAAACGTTTCCCCCCTGACTGCTGGGACCCACCAGCTACACCTTCGCACGCAAGGAAGTGCGTCCGGGCAAAAAAAATGATTCGCCCCCCTGACTGCTGGGACCCACCAGCTACATCTTCGCACGCAAGGAAGTGCGTCCAGGCAA
>NC_057810.1:145893947-145894713 GCF_018294505.1 Triticum aestivum
AAAAAAAAACGATTCGCCCCCCTGACTGCTGGGACCCACCAGCTACATCTTCGCACGCAAGGAAGTGCCTGATAGTCGGGACCCACCTGGTCAAAGCGTACGTAGCATTGTCATTCTGGTCACGAACGTGTACGTACATATATACTGGTCGATGTAGAAGCGCACACGTGTCGTAGTAGAGGCGCGTACATGTCGTAGTAGAGGCGCGCACGTAGCATGTACACGTACGTACAGCGGCCAGGGTGCAAGAAAGAAAATACGGCCACGTATGTGTACATACGGGCGTCTCGAACGCCTACTCGTGCATACGTACGGCGAGGGCTCGTGTACATGGTTGGGTCGGAACGGAGAAACAACATCGTCGTGTTCATGGGGAGGCAACGGAATGCGCCATGTTCATGGGGAGGCAACGAAATGCGTCGTGTTCATCGGGAGGCAACAGAACGCGTGGGAGCCAACCGGCTGGGTCGGAACGAAATGCGTCATCGTGTTCATTGGGAGGGCTTGTACGGAACAGGCGATGGAAACGAGGCCTGGCATACCACACAATGGAGGAAACGGACCTCCTACGTTCGGAACGGGGTCCTATTGATCGGGAGGGGTGTGGCGTACCGCAAAATGGAGGAAACGGACCTCCTACGGTCGAAACGGGGGTCCTGTTGATCGGGAGGGGTGTGGCGTACCACAAAACGGAGGAAACAGACCTCCTACGGTCGAAACGGGGGTCCTGTTGATCGGGAGGGGTGTGGCGTACCGCAAAACGGAC
>NC_057810.1:145894983-145896510 GCF_018294505.1 Triticum aestivum
ACGGACCTCCTACGGTCGAAACGGGGGTCCTGTTGATCGGGAGGGGTGCGGCGTACCGCAAAATGGACGAAACCGGCTTGTGTTGGAGAGATACGGTCGAAACGGGGGTCCTGTTCATCGAGAGGGGTGTGGCGTACCCCAAAATGGGACTCCACGGGATACTGTTCATCTCCACCGTCGACCTCCTCCAGCCTCCACGGGCTACCGTCGACCTCCTCCAGCCTCCACGGTCTCCTGTTCATCCAGCCTCCACCGCGCGCTACTCCACCGGCTACTTTTCAACCACCCCTCCACAGGCACCCCTCCACCGTCTACTATTCATCCATCCATCCACACCACGGGGTCCTGTTCAACCACCCCTCCATGGGCACCCCTCCACCGTCTACTGTTCATCTATCCCTCCACACCACGGGGTCATGTTCATCCAGAGGCAACGCCACCGCTCACTGTTCATCCAAAGCCCCCCACAATGCTCACTGTTCATCCAATCGATCGGCTTCAGTTAGCAGCAGTGGCGAAGGAATCGCTTGATCGGGTTCAGTTAACAGCCATCGATCAATCGCTCGGGTTCAGTAACGCGTAGCCTGC
Organism: Triticum aestivum; assembly: GCF_018294505.1. Taxonomy (NCBI): domain Eukaryota; kingdom Viridiplantae; phylum Streptophyta; class Magnoliopsida; order Poales; family Poaceae; genus Triticum; species Triticum aestivum. The sequence goes on from NC_057810.1 coordinate 145,895,572, forward strand.
AGTGCAATCGCTCGGGTTCAGTTAGAGCCCAACGCCTCGCTCGGGTTCAGTTAGAGCTAATGCCTCGCACACACACGCGTACGTGTACGAGAAAAACGCGCATCGCTCTACCCCCGACCTCCCACCGTAACCGGGAACTCCCAAAAAATTTCCTCGCCCTTACTTCTACCACGGTTTTTTCCGTCATGGACGGCCCAAAGAATGTCATGCAGCTGCATCTCCGGCCCGCCCAGGACGAAAAGCCCATTTTCTGTCATGATTTTTTGTCATAGAAGTAGGAGCCCACCACATCTATGATGATACCGGGTTTTGTCACAATTATCGTCATAGAAGTGTCATATGTATGACAGAAATTTTTTTCGTTCAGCCCAAAATGTCACGGATGTGTCTTTTTTGTAGTGTTGGTTAGGTCTTCAATGTTTGCGACAAGGTGGGTGGTGGTGGGTCGAAAAATCCGACCTTCCCAGGTGACTCCCAGATTTGATCATTGACAAGGCCGATTGTTCGATATTGCAAGCTTCCATATCCGTAACATCTTGTTCACAAGAGATTTCTCGCGCTCTTTCCGGGATCGACCTGGAATTAGTGCCAGGGGTAGTTTTCCTAGGACCCGATCTAACATTGGCCCGGGATCTCCGAGTGGGACCAGATTCGTTACCTGGCTCAAATTTGCGTCGTCGGGTCCGGGCTTATGGCCAGGTCCGACGAGAGGTTCTTGTCATTTCCTTGAGCACGGTCTGACATTGGCGTATGGGTGAGTGTCTCCTGCTGCTCCTTGACCTAGTCTGACACCCACCCCGAGAAGACCAACTCTCCGCAAGAGTCCGCGGTGTACTTCAGTTTGCCGAATCTAATGATCTGGCCCGGGGAAATTTGTTGGTTCCAGTTCATGCTCCGGCCGATTCCAGCAAAAAAACAAGTTGTTAGTCTCGTGTCGCC
>NC_057810.1:145896962-145910177 GCF_018294505.1 Triticum aestivum
CAGCACCACATCTTCGGTGGTCATGCACCCTGCGATGTGGGGTTCGCCGCAACAGTACATGCGAGCAGCGAAGGCTGCTCCATGACGAGGAGCGAAGTGGAGAAGAAAGAAGAGAGGAGGGGTGGGCGTGCAGGGTGGATCTCGTCGGGTTTTTTGGATGCAGCGGCGCGGGCTCGCCAGTTTGCTGCCCATGATGGCTAAGAGCATCTCCAGCCGCGCCCCCAGGAAGGCCTCCCTAGGCGATTTTTTTGCGCCGGCGCCGAAAAAACGGCCCAGTCGCGCCCCAGGACGCCGAATTCCGCCGGCTCGGGCCGTTTTTGCGCCCGGCGCTTGATACGTCTCCAACGTATCTACTTTTCCAAACACTTTTGCCCTTGTTTTGGACTCTAACTTGCATGATTTGAATGAAACTAACCCGGACTGACGTTGTTTTCAGCAGAACTGCCATGATGTTGTTTTATGTGTAGAAAAGAAAAGTTCTCAGAATGTCCTGGAAATTCACAGAGGCACTTTTCAGAATTAATAAGAATTTTTGGCGAAAGAATGAAGGCCAGGGGGCCCACGGGCTGTCCACGAGACAGGGGGTGCCCCCCCCAGGGAGCGCCCTCCTATCTCGTGGGCCCCCTGGACACCTCCCGACCTCAACTCCAATTCCATATATACCGTCTCGGGGAGAAAAAAATCAAGGAAAATGTTTCATCGCGTTTCACGACACGGAGCCGCCGCCAAGCCCTAATCTCTCTCGGGAGGGCTGATCTGGAGTCCGTTCGGGGCTCCGGAGAGGGGGATTCATCGCCGTCATCATCATCAACCATCCTCCATCACCAATTTCATGATGCTCACCGCCATGCGTGAGTAATTCCATCGTAGGCTTGCTGGATGGTGATGGGTTGGATGAGATTTACCATGTAATCAAGTTAGTTTTGTTAGGGTCTGATCCCTAGTATCCACTATGTTCTGAGATTGATGTTGCTATGACTTTGCTATGCTTAATGCTTGTCACTAGGGCCCGAGTGCCATGATTTCAGATCTGAACCTATTATGTTTTCATGAATATATGTGTGTTTTGATCCTATCTTGCAAGTCTATAGTCACCTATTATGTGTTATGATCCGACAACCCCGAAGTGACAATAATCGGGATACTTCTCGGTGATGATCGTAGTTTGAGGAGTTCATGTATTCACTATGTGCTAATGCTTTGTTCCGGTTCTCTATTAAAAGGAGGCCTTAATATCCCTTTGTTTCCGCTAGGACCCCGCTGCCACGGGAGGGTAGGACAAAAGATGTCATGCAAGTTCTTTTCCATAAGCACGTATGACTATTTACGGAATACATGCCTACATTACATTGATGAACTGGAGCTAGTTCTATATCACCCTATGTTATAACTGTTGCATGAGGAGTCGCATCCGGCATAATTATCCATCACTGATCCATTGCCTACGAGCTTTTCACATATTTTTCTTCGCTTATTTACTTTTCCGTTGCTACTGTTATAACTACTACAAAAACCCAAAAACATTTACTTTTACTTTTGCTACCGCTACTATTACTATCATACAACTTTTGCTACTAAACACTTTGCTGCAGATACTAAGTTATCTAGGGGTGGTTGAATTGACAACTCAACTGCTAATACTCAAGAATATTCTTTGGCTCCCCTTGTGTCGAACCAATAAATTTGGGTTGAATACTCTACCCTCGAAAGCTGTTGCGATCCCCTATACTTGTGGGTTATCAAGACTAATTTCTGGCATCGTTGCCAGGGAGCATAGCTCTATTCCCTGAGTCACTTGGGATTTATATCTGTTGATCACTATGAAGAACGTGAAAGACGATCGACCTACTATTTTGCCCTCAACTACGAGGGGAGGTAAGGAACTGTCATCTAGCTCTGCACTAGATTCTCCTTCCGTTATAAGGAAGCTTGCGACACCTAAACCTGCTACTGCTATGAATTCTGATATGTCGCATGTTATTGATGATGCCACTTCTGCTATGCATGATGAAACTACTTCTGTGCGTGATACTACTTTGCCATTAGGTGAATTTCTAGATGAACAACTTGCTAGATTTAGGGGGAATGAAAATATTGAAGAACCTATTATTGATGATAGTGATGATGAAGGTCCCCCCAATGATTATGTATTACCTGTTGTTCCTCAGGGTTATGTTATGCATGAAACAGCTGCTATGGAAATTCTTGCTTGCAATGATAGAAATGATCTTAAGAAATTATTAGCTAAATGGAAGCAGCAGTCTCTTAATGCTAGAATGAAACCCGATCCTGCTTTTGCTACTTCACCTATCTGTGTTACTGATAAGGATTGTGAATTCTCTATTGATCCTGATATTATTACTTTAGTTGAATCTGATCCTTTTTATGGCCTTGAATCTAAAACTGTTGTGGCACATCTTACCAAGTTGAATGATATAGCTACCCTGTTTACTAATGATGAGAAGTCTCGCTACTTATATATCCTTAAGATATTTCCGTTCTCATTAAAGGGTGATGCTAAGACTTGGTATAATTCTCTTGCTCCTGGTTGTGTGCGTAGTCCCCAGGATATGATTTATTACTTCTCTACTAAATATTTCCCTGCTCATAAGAAACAAGCTGCCTTGCGGGAAATATATAATTTTGTGCAAATCAAAGAAGAGAGTTTCCCACAAACTTGGGGGAGGCTTCTCCGATTACTTAATGCTTTGCCTGATCATCCTCTTAAGAAAAATGAAATACTTGATATCTTTTATAATGGATTAACCGATGCTTCCAAGGACTACTTGGATAGTTGTGCTGGTTGTGTTTTCAGGGAAAGAATAGTCAATGAAGCTGAATTACTATTGAATAATATGTTGACTAATGAAAATAATTGGACTCTCCCTGAGCCAATTCCTGAGGCAATTCCTGAACCAATTGAGCCAACTCATGAGCCTATTCCTAAACCCACTCTGAAGAAGAGAGGTGTTCTATTTCTCAGTCCTGAAGATATGCAAGAGGCAAAGAAGTCAATGAAAGAAAAAGGTATTAAAGCTGAAGATGTTAAGAATTTACCTCCTATTGAAGAAATACATGGTCTTAATTTACCGCCTGAAGAACCACATTGTCTTGATAACCCGACACAGGTAGTAAAGGTAAATTATCTCTATAGATATGATAAAGTTGAAGTACCCTCTACTAAATTTCATAGCCCATGCTTAGATGAATTTGATGACTTTATGGCTAGGCAAGAAAGTTTTAATGCTTATGTTGGTAGAGAGTTAAAGAATAATGCTTTCGACATAGGACGCGTAGGTGATAGTCTGGCTAGAGTTAAAGATGAACTTCACCGCGTTAGCAAATATGCTTCTATGGTTGCTACTCAAGCTGAGCAAGTACTTAAAGCTCAAAATGAATTGCTTGAGGAATTGAATGATAAACATGAATTTGCTGTTAGAATGGCTACTAGAACTGGTAGAATGACCCAGGAACCTTTGTATCCTGAAGGCCACCCTAAGAGAATCGAGCAGGATTCTCAGAGAAATAATTTAGAGGCACCTAGTTCTTCTAAAAAGAAGAAAAAGAAAAATGATAGAACTTTGCATGCTTCTAGTGAACCTACTGTAGACACACCTGAGAATCCCAATGATATTTCTATTTCTGATGCTGAAACACAATCAGGTGATGAACATGAACCTAGTGATAATGTTAATGATAATGTTCATGATGATGCTCAACCTAGCAAAGACAATGATGTAGAGATTGAACCTACTGTTGATCTTGATAATCCACAATCAAAGAATCAACGTTATGATAAGAGAGATTTTGTTGCTAGGAAGCACGGTAAAGAAAGAGAACCATGGGTTCAGAAACCCATGCCCTTTCCTCCTAAACCATCCAAGTCAAAGGATGATGAGGATTTTGAGCGCTTTGCTGAAATTATTAGACCTATTTTCTTACGTATGCGCTTAACTGATATGCTTAAAGTAAATCCTTATGCTAAGTATATGAAGGATATCATCACAAATAAAAGAAAGATACCGAAAGCTGAAATTTCCACCGTGCTTGCCAATTACACTTTTAAGGGTGGAATACCAAAGAAACTTGGAGATCCGGGTGTACCAACTATACCATGCTCTATTAAAAGAAATTATGTTAGAACTGCTTTATGTGATCTTGGAGCCGGTGTTAGTGTTATGCCTCTCTCTTTATATCGTAGACTTGAATTGAATAAGTTGACACCTACTGAAATATCTTTGCAAATGGCTGATAAATCAACTGCTATACCTGTCGGTATTTGTGAGGATGTGCCTGTTGTGGTTGCAAATGTCACCATCTTAACGGACTTTGTTATTCTTGATATTCCTGAGGATGATAGTATGTCTATTGTCCTTGGTAGACCTTTTCTTAATACTGCAGGGGCTGTTATTGATTGCAACAAAGGCAATGTCACTTTTCATGTTAATGGTAATGAGCATATGGTACATTTTCCGAGGAAACAATCTCAAGTTCATAGCATCATTTCTATTGAAAAAGTTCTGACTATCATTTTTGGAGGTTTTGAATTTCCTCTCCCTACTATCAAGAAAAAGTATGATATTCTTATTGTTGGGGATTTTCATATCCCCGTTGAGGTAACTTAGTGTTATTCGAAATTTCTCCGGTTCCGTGTTATTCGGAATGAGTTTGTTAACAAGACTTGATCAACCTTGTTAGTGGGTTCATTTTGATGATCACGAGATGGATGAAACTAGAAGGCACAACCTTGTGTACCCTCTTTTTACTTTCTGTTATTTAGATTAAATAAAGCAAAAATAGTATTATCCGTCTGTTTTCTGAATTATCCGTGCATTAAAAAATAGTCCGAAAATAAAAGTGCTTCAAATGCCCTGCAAATTTAGTATGATTTTTTCTGGAATATTTGACGATTTTAGGCACTGAAAACACTGCAAAAGGGGCAAGCACCAGGCCACGAGAGAGGAGGGCGCCCCCCCTGTAGGGCGCGCCCCCTGTCTCATGGGCCCCTGGTGGGTCCCCTCCACTTATACCAGCACCCACACACTTCATCTTCTACCCAAAAAAATCCCCATCCAGCTCAAGCCCGAGTTCTAACTCGTTTTGCTGCGATTTTCGATCTCTTAGCTCAAAGCTCCATTCGCAAAACTGCTTTGGGAGATTGTTGCATGGTATGTGACTCCTCCATTGGTCCAATTAGTTTTTGTTCTAGTGCTTTATTCATTGCAAATTTTTGCTGCATAGGTGACCATGTTCTTGAGCTTGCATGTTAAATTTTTGAGGTCCCAAGCAATTCTAATGCATGATATAGGCTCTAGGCACTTGTAGGAGTAGTTGCTATCAATCTTGTTTAGTTTTATTCACTTTTTTTTGAAGTTACTAAAATTTCAGAAATTTTCAGAAAAAGAAATATGTTTAGAAGAATGTACCAAGGTGGTTCCTCGGCAAAGAAAGGGCCAAGAATTTCTATACGTGAACAAGATGTTAATTTGCCAAGGGACGCGAATGTACGGGCTTGCGAGTGGCCATCCGATGACTTTATGGTCGAAGCAGGCTTCAAGGAGGAATTTTATGCGTATGTGCGTAATGCCGAGATGGAGGACTTCTTACAAGATAAGTGTCCTCAATATTATCAATTGACTGATTCCTTTGTGCGGAGGTTCGAATATATTTCTTCGCGTAATTCTCCTAGTGTTGTGTTTGATATTTATGATACATCTTATACCATGGATTTAGAGGATTTCACAACTGCTTGCAAACTCCCGCAGTGGGGTAATATTAATAATCCTCCCAAATCTGAAGTTAGAGATTTCCTTGATAGTATTACTGTGGGACAATCTAGAGACGTAACACAAGCTACCATAGGGAGCATCCATTTTCCTACTATACATTACTTTGCTCTCTTTATTGGTAGATGCATTAACGGTAAAGACGAAGTATGTCACATGTGTGCCCCTGATCTTTGTGTCCTCAAGAGTGCTGTGTCAGGTTATAGAGGTTATAACTTGGGGGCAATAGTTGCATGTAGGTTGCATAATAATAATAAAAAGGGAGATTTCTTTGGAGGAATTTATGCAACCCGTGTGGCTAATTTTCTTAATATAGCTCCACGAGAGGGGGATATGATTATACCTCCTGTTTATTTGGATAAAGAAGCTATGTTTGATCATCATTTTCTTGAGAGGAATGAACAATTCCTCCATTATCGACTAACCTATAACAGATGCAACATCCTCCCTGTTACTCTTCCTGCTCCCTACCTTTTTGATTATCAGGCAAAAGGAAGATATGTTGTCACCCGGGAGGAAGCAACTGAATATGAGAGGGGAATGGAGGCAGCTCACCAACACGCTGCTGCTCAGGAGGCGGTCGCCTCTGCATCTCAGTACAACCCCAGTTTCACTTATGAATATCAGCCAGACGGTCCTTGGTATTAGACCAACTTAGGCCAAAAGCCTAAGCTTGGGGGAGTACGTATTTCTCGCCGACTTTACATTAATGTTCACACACTAGTCGTCGGTGCTCATACGCTTTCATTGTATTATCCATATTAGTTTAAATTTCTTTTTCTAGTTTTCTTCTTGTGTGTTTGTTAAACCTTAAGAAAAGACAAAAAAAATCAGTTAGTTTAATTTCCATGTTTGTAGTAGAAATTAAAATGAAAACCCAAAAAGATTTCTCGTTCTTCTTTTACTTGTTGGGAGCTTTCCCGTGTAAATAGTTTTATTTTCTTTTCTTTCTTTTGGGGGTCGAGAAGACTATATTGAAATTGCTTAGTGGCTCGTATATGCATGATTGTTTATTTAACTTAGAGCCCATATTACTTGTCTTCTCTCTTGAGTTGAATGCTTGCAGATTCTAGCTTAGTCCAATGCACGTGCACTCTTACCATTATTGTCACACCCTGCATTTTGTAACATTTCATTTTCATTAATAAAGCATGAAAATTTGGACCAACAAAAACTTTTTGCATTATTTGGCTTTTATTTGGAGTTGGTTTTCTCTCTGTGTTTCTTTTCAAGTGCTTCTTGAAGTCAACTACTCTACCCTCTATATTCCATCTCCTTACCCCAAGCTCCTGACCAATGACCATGCCATGTGAATAGTGCTATATAGAATTTTCTTACAAAAATAATTTGGCCAGAAAGTATTTTCTAAAATTAGTTTTCCAAAAACCCCTGAATTGAGGTTTGCACTGCAAGTACTTGATTAAGGGCAGTAAAAATCTTTCCAAAAATATATTTGACTCCTATTATATATAGGATGCCCAGGAACCACAAAAATATAATTTTAAAAGTTACTGTTCTATTTTATTTAAAAGCTTTTTCTTAAGGCCAGAAATGGTCTTTAATAGGAAAAAATTACTTTACTGTTTCAAAAATATTTGACAAAATTTAGGGAAACTCATAGGACATATATTGTCCATATATAAGAGTTTCAACACCTGGTCATGTTCAAAATATTGGTCAAATCCCTCTAAAACCCTTTCTGGATATTTCAAGCTTTTGAAATATTTACAAAGGAAATATTCTCCAAAAATTCCAGGAAAATTCCATCATGTCACATATGACATATTAGATGATCTTGCCAAGTCTCATGACTTGGAGAACAAGATAACACCATCAAAACCCCTCAAAACTATCTCTGTCCATTCTGAAGTTTGATCAACTTTACATTGCCAAGTATGTCCAAATGTGCTCAAACTTGGTGGACATGCTTCATTGGTCTAATGATGCATCTGAACCAAATGGCACAGGTTGGAGAATAGGAAGTCTTGGTCAAAGTGCCTCAAAACCCTCTCTGACCAGAATCAAGTTTGAACTACTTTGCACTACCAACTTTTTCTCCAGGACCCCAACTTTGGTGAGCCTGATCATGTGACCAAATAAGGCTACCACACCAAGTGGCACATCAAGGAGAAATGATTTACTCCACTGGATCTACACAAATCCATTTCTGCCCATTTCTAGGGTTTGCAAAAGTTGCATTGGCAACTTTGTCCAAATAAGCTCAAAATGGGTGGAAGGCCCTAAATATATGTGACATTTCACCCCTTGGAGTATCTTGGCCAGTGGGAGTCATTAGCTTACCCAAAACTCCATCAAACACCTTCTGGCAAAATACTAAAAAGCCTATTTTTGCCACTTTCACTACTCTCCTTGAGTTCATCTTTTTGCCACAACCCCTCCTCACTCCCCTCTGTCACTTAGACACTTTTCTACCCGAGGAAGCAATGTGGAGGAAGGAGGGAATCACGTTTGTCCTCTCTGGACAACAGCTTCCCTTCTCTCTCCCAGCCTCTCTCTCTCCCCTCTGCACCCCAGAGCATCCCAGGCTCTTTCCAGGTTTTGCCCCCTTCCACTGTAGCCTCCAGACAGAAAAGGACGCGCGCGCGACGCGGAAAACCCGCGGATGCCAGCCAAAGTCGCGCTCTGGAGCGCCTGCCAGAGCGCCGACCGTTGACACCGCGCCTCCCGACCGCCTCGTGCCTTCCCATCGCGCCAGTTGATGTGTCTTGACGTCTGCGACACGCCGCCGTGCCGTCCCCATTGTCTCTCCCTCTCTCTCCCCTCCTGCAGCGCGTGCCCGACGCCGTCCGGCTCGGCCAATGGCCGGCCTCACACGCGCGGGCGCCAGAACACTTCCCCGCTCTCTCTCCTCCTCCCTGGCGCCCTACTCCATCCCCACGAGCGCCGTGGACAGCTCCAACCTCTCTCCAACGGCCTCCTGAGCCGATCCCACGGGCGCCCGTAGGCCACGCCTACGGTGAACCGCGGCCAGCCTATATAAGGCGCCCCCGAGCCTCTCTCTTCCTCCCTGTCGCTCCTCCACACACCCAATCGGCCTCCCGCACCACTCCTCCCTCTCCAGAACCACCCGAGCTCGAGATCGAGCTCGAGCTCCGCCGCCTCGGCTCGTCGGCGTCCGCGCGGTACAGGCCTTCTCCGCCCCAGCTCTCTCTCGATCTGGAACCGCGAGGCGCCACTGATTCTTTCCCCCCTATTTTCCCCTTGTTTTGCAGCCGGAATCGGCCGGAGCCACCGACGCCCGAAGCGCCTCCGCCGCGGGACCTCGTCGCCGGCGAAGCAGGCCACTCCGGCGACCGTGTCCACCACCACCGGAACCGCGACTCGCCCCTGAGTCCAACGGTAGCCTCCGCATCCCTTCCCATGCCCTGTATCGCCGCCGGCGAGCCTGCCGCCGCCTCTGGCCGGAGGTAGACGACGGCCGCCGTGGGGCCGGCCAGTCAGCCTCACGCCCTGACGGGTGGGATCCACCCGTCAGGTTTAAAACGTGCGCACGCACGCACCGGTCCGCCGTCGGCTGAAGGCGTATTCAGCCTTTACGCCTTCGATGTGGCGGCCGCGTGGGCTGGTTCTTCCCTGGGCCTGCTGCTGCTGTGGCCTCTCTGGCCCAGTGGCACAGCGCCGTTTTTCTTTTTCCTTTTCTATCTTATTTCCAAAAATTCCACAGGACAGAATATTAATCCAAATGCATTGATTCCAATTTCTAAATTCCTAGAATATTGCAACCTATTTAATGGTGCAACTTTCATTCAAATCCAACCACCTTTTCTTCTCTGTAAATATTTAAATGTGGTTGTTAGCATTTAAATAAGCCTTTGAAAATCCATAACTCCTATTTTGCTGCTCCAGAACCAAAACCAAAAGTTGTCCCCTTCCTAGCCTTCCTCCTAGTATTTTACAAAAATAAGTTGACATTTTTGTGAGCACTTTGACTTTTCTGTTTTTATTATTGTCTTATTTTTCCCGTTGTTTTCTTGCGACGTTAGATCCCGTGTTTGACGAGGTAGCTGAGGAAGAAGGAGGAGCAGAGCCTGAAGACTTTGAAGATCAAGCCAACCAAGGCAAGCAGCCCTTTGACCATGACTATGATACCCCTTTATATGCATGACATTTTTAGCTCTTTATTGTTGATGCATCGGAATCATGATGAGATGGTGAACCACGTGGGTTGGTTGCCACGATTACTTCCTCGTTGATACTTGCAGTGTGCATGGCCCTACCTTCTTATGAGGGTTATGCCGGTGGGAGTAGATAGGATGCAAATGTAGATGCTACGCAAATGGGGTGGGTTTGTGCATGGTGAAGGAGGCAATGTGATTTCAAAAGTCTTTTCGAAAACCCCGTCGGGTGCCACCTATGCCCGAGGGAGATGATGAGATGGGTGACCACTTGATGACGAAGTGGTGTGCCAAGGAAGGTGTGTGTTGTTTTCAAAACGGATTGGTCGGAGTTGCGACCGTTATTCCAACCTTACATGCGCGACCACTCTACCCTTATATGGGAAAGGGCATTATTGAGTACCTAGACCGATACTAGCTTGGAGCCCGCATTACTAGTGACGGGGGAGAGTTGGTGCTCTCTCTTGGGACGGGGTCGTGCCAGGTAGGGCGGCCATGACTGTTTTCACAGGGCACCGGACACACCGTTGGTACCCCGTGCTTGTGGTATGTGATGAAAATGGGAGCGAGGCTCCACAACTTTATGAATGTTCGGCACGGGGGGTTACTACCAATCGAGTGGACTCCATGTTAGTGTCGTCTAGGGAAAGGTAGTGATCGGGTGCTTACCCCGGGTACTTGAGGTACCGCGGGTCGTGGATGACACGGAAGTTCCCCGGATCTAGTGGGTAAAGTGTGCAACCTCTGCAGAGTGTAAAACTATTCGAATAGCCGTGTCCACGGTCAAGGACAGTTGGGTAACCGCTCTTGGGCTACGTCCACTTGTTTTCAAACCCGGTGTGTGTGAGATGATGGTGTTGTCTTGGATCAAGTCAGAGGACTTGACACGATTGAGATGGGTTGGTGCCCTCTCTGTTTATGATAAATGGGTTGGTGCCCCTTTCTATTTATGTTGATATCTGTGACCAGATCTTATGGTTACTTGAATTCTCTTGATGCATGCTTTATAGGATGTTGAACATGTCCTGCACTCAAAACTAGCTTTATGCAAAACTTTACCTATGTCATGCATTACTGTACCTTGAACCAAATCATGGGTTGCTTGCGAGTACATTCAAAGTACTCATTGGCTTGCCACTGGTTATTTAATTGACCAGGCATGGAAGAACCGGAGTTCGGAGAAGAGTTCTTTGGAGACGATCATGCGAACTAGGATGTTTCCCAGTCAGAATGCCTGTAGGGTTAAGGCAGATGGCATGGGTTCTACTTATCAACGACGATTTCCGCTGCTATGTTTCATTTGATGTTCAGCCCTTAAGGCTTTATCGATGTAAGACTTGACCATGTTGGTCACTATTTGTGTAAGACGGTATGTGTGGATGTAAGACTCTTGTTATTCAGCTTCTGTGTGTTCAGTGAGCATTGATCTCTGGGATCACTGTACACGTGCATTCGGTGATCACGACTTGCGAGTCGGGGTCCCCACAATTATACACATCGTTCGGTCGTGCAAGTGAAAGGCAATAATGATGATATATGATGGACTTATTGGGATGAGAAAAGCTGGTATGAACTCGACCTCTTTTGTTTTTGTAAATATGATGATTCATCGTTCCTGAGTCAGCTATTATGAAGTAAACATATTTGCAATAACATTTATATATCATAGTTGCTTGTGCCATGCTTGATTAGCTATGAGTTATAATGGTTTACCTTGTGTGCCAACATGCTATTAGAATGATTATGATGTGGTATGATGGGATGGTATCCTCCTTTAAATGAATTGAGTGACTAGACTTGGCACATGCTCATGCATGTAGTTGAATCAAATCAACATAGCCTTCATGATATTTATGTTCATGGTGGATTATATCATACTCATGCTTGTACTCGGTGTGAATTAATTCTAATGCATACTTACGACTGTTGTCGCTCTCTCAGTTGGTCGCTTCCCAATCTTTTGCTAGCCTTCACTTGTACTAAGCGGGAATACTGCTTGTGCATCTAAACTCCTTAAACCCCAAAGTTGTTCCATATGAATCCACTATACCTTCCTATATGCGGTATTTACCTGCCGTTCCAAGTAAATTTGTATGTGCTAAACTCCAAACCTTCAAATGAAATTCTGTTTTGTATGCTCGAGCAACTCATGTTTCAACTAGGGCTGCCTATATCTTCCATGCTAGGTGGGTTATTCTCAAGAGGAGTGGACTCCACTCCTCATTCATGAGAAAGGGCTGGTAACCGGGATGCCCAGTCCCATGATCCAAAAAGATCAAAGCAAATCAAAATAATTAAACAAAACTCCCCCAGGGCTGTTGTATGTTGGAGGCACTCGTTGTTTCGAGCAAGCCATGGATTGATGCTTGTTGGTGGTTGGGGGAGTATAAACCTTTACCATTCTGTTTGGGAACTGCCTATAATGCATGTAGTATGGAAGATACAGCCATGTCATAGTTGTTGCATTGACAGCAAAAGTATGCCGCTCAAAATATTATTCAATCTCTATTTTAAAATCGAGCTCTGGCACCTCTACAAATCCCTACTTCCCTCTGCGAAGGGCCTATCTATTTACTTTTATGTTGAGTCATTACCCTTCTTATTAAAAGCACCCGCTAGAGAGCACACTGTCGTTTGCATTCATTATTATTGATTTATATTGGGTATGACTTGACTGGATCTCTTTTACCATGAATTACAATGTTTAGTCAGTCCTTGATCTTTAAAGGTGCTCTGCAGTTATGTTTTACGGTCTCAGAAAGGGCTAGCGAGATACCATTTTGTTATATCATGTTATGATTATTTTGAGAAAGTGTTGTCATCCGAGTTTTATTTTTATGGCTCGCTAGCTGATTATGCTATTGATATGAGTAATTGTGAGACCTATGTGTTATTGTTAGTATGGTTAGTTCATAATATTTGCTGAAACTTGAATGCTGGCTTTTCATGTTACAACAACAAGAGCAAACAGAGTTTGTAAAAGTTTTTCTTTATCACTTTCAGTTTATCAACTGAATTGCTTGAGGACAAGCAAAGGTTTAAGCTTGGGGGAGTTGATACGTCTCCAACGTATCTACTTTTCCAAACACTTTTGCCCTTGTTTTGGACTCTAACTTGCATGGTTTGAATGAAACTAACCCGGACTGACGCTGTTTTCAGCAGAACTGCCATGATGTTGTTTTATGTGTAGAAAAGAAAAGTTCTCGGAATGTCCGGGAAATCCACGGAGGCACTTTTCAGAATTAGTAAGAATTTTTGGCGAAAGAATGAAGGCCAGGGGGCCCACGGGCTGT